>NW_026067925.1:1730884-1743181 GCF_014885135.2 Alexandromys fortis | reverse complement strand
GCGATGTCCCCAGTTAGTCCCTTGGGAAACTGAGGATAGGGAACCTGAACTGACCCTATCCTATAGCATTACTGACGAATATCTTTCATATCACCATAGAACCTTCATCTGGTGATGGATGGAGATAGAGACAGAGACCCACACTGGAGCACTGGACTGAGCTCCCAAGGTCCCAATGGTTTGAAATTTTTGTCAAGAATCAAAATCTCATAGCAATGGAAGAGAGAGAGAGCACAAAATGCCATCACCTTGCCAGCATTCTGACATGTCTTCTGTGCTACCTACTGCTTATAATGACAAAAAAATAAGACATTTTAAATGCATACCCTCATGGGTTTTTCTTCTAGAACAGTCGTTTTCAACCTGTGGGTTGGGACCCCTTTGGGCTCACTTAAAAATATCCAATATTTACTTAACAGTTCCTAGCAGTCGCAAAATTACAGTAAGGAAGTAGCAAGAAAAATCATTTTATGGTTGGGGATCACCACAACATGAGAAATTTTATAAAGGGTCAGGGCATTGGGTAGGTTGAGAACAACTGCCCGAGAAGAAAATAAACAAGTGAAGAAGGCCAGGATCCTCAGCAGGAATTACATGATTCCACAGTGACTTCATTCAAGTTGTGCTTCTCTTTCACAGATCCTTTGGCAACTCATTCTTTAACTCACTAAACTGGTGTTTAGTGAACATTTGCTATTACATGTCGCTTAACCAGCTGCAGTCGGTCTAATGAAGCAGCTATGCAAATCCTGAGGCACAGACTTTTCCATGGACAATGTGAGTGACTTTGACAGTTGCGAAGCTGTTGGGGGTGCCATGGAAAATCACTGTAAGAATTGTCTCTCCAGCAATGGCATCAGTTCCTTTATGTGCCTAGGTTAGGAGCTAAGTTTCCAGGTTTGTTGTGTTTTCTTGTCTACTGAATCTTCAAGATTAGTTTGAACTGTTGCTGCGTTGAGAGCAATAACCCCACAGCAAACAATCACCACCAGCAATGGGACAATTAATTGTAGCCAATGATACTTGCTTTTGTAAACTAGAATGGAACATAAATACAACAATTGTACAATTCAGATTAGAAACAGAAAAGTGGGGCTCAGAGATCCATCTTCCTTAAGAGGGACACAAGCATGATTCTCCACTGTTAGCCTGATGGGGTATCCAAAACCAGAGAGAAAACATCCAAGATTCTGGGTGTCCCCCCACCCCAGTCCATGCTCTCTAGAGAACTGTGGAGGGATAAGTGGTTACCAATAACTCCCGTCTGGTGGTCCCTCTAGCCAGTGAAATCCATGGGAGACATGATGCTGTTCACTGATTATTTGCATGTAACAAACACCATCAGAGCTTAATTCTGAGATTTTACTTTTTGCTTTGTTTTATGAGCATAATGAGATAAAGCAAAATTTCTTCCTTCAAAGGCAAGCATTTCAAAGTTTCCCCCTTACATGACAGGTAGGAAGAGTGACTTTGCAGGGGGAGGGTTGAGACAAGGTTTCTATGTGTAACAGCCCTAGCTGTCCTGGAACTAGCTTTTTTAGACCAGGCTGGCCTCAAACTCACAGAGATCCACCTGCCCAGCTCAACAGTGGCTTTTCTTAGGAGCGATAGAGGAACCCACAAGACAGCCCTCAGTGCTTTCACTCTCCTCCTTCAGGACCTGCACACACACCTCGTTGCGCGGTTGATTTCCTTCCCCACCATCCTCAGCTAATACAGACTCTCCAAGCTGATTGTACCCTTGCTTCCTTCAGCTTCCCAAACCTCTTCAATTTGATACATACAAACACTCTTCACAGGATCAAGAGACAATTTTGAGATCAAAATACTAATTGTAATCTTTTATGTCTATACTTTTAAAAGTCATTTAACAAAATTATCCCATTAATCTTCAGAAAAATTCCATTCTGCATAGCTGTTAGCATCAAGACTCGGCAAGGACTCTGCTGTGGAGCTAGGCCTGGGTCCTCATTGCACAGACAAGCTCAGATGCCCTGATTGTACCAATTTCAAAAACTTATATGTCCACTTTCTCTTCACCTGCTAAAGACTATATGTTTCTTTATCAATTCATCCTATATTACAGTAAGCCTGAGTTTCTCAGAGTAAAAGTGCAGCCCATGACGTCTGCCTGAGCAGCGATAGGTGCTGCTGTCATTGAGTGTGACATTTCTAATGAAGATTTTGGAGCCATCAAAAGATTATGCGAGACCAAGATCATCCTTGTTGTAGGTCACTTTGGGGACATCCCAGTTCTTCCAGCCATGGCACCTAATGAGGAAGGACCCCTTCCATCACCACATCTGCAGAGGCCTGAGAGTCAGTCAGTCTGAAGAGCGTTCATATTAACAACAGATGGTAAGACTGAAGAAGGGCTGCAGGGAGAAAGGGACAGACAGGCCCACGGGAGATTAAAAAGGGGTCATCCACGGATGACCCATCCACCCCTTTATTGGTTCATAAGATAAACTAAAAAGCAGAGACAAAATTATATGTATACCCTAACTTCTATACCAATGAATTCTTTCTCCCCCTGAAAAGTCAGTCTGGAGCTAAAATTTCTCCAAAGCCATTCCTGCCCCCACTCCCTCCTCCCTGCCTCACTTCCCTCCTCTCTAGCCCACCCCCTCCTCCCTGCCCCAGATGAACACACACACACACACACACACACACACACACACACACGGCCTGAAATGCAGAATTCCCTTCAAATCTGCTATACTTGGGTCTAGTTAAGCAAAAGTAGACAGACAGACACATCCCATAGAGTTTTAGTTTAGGGAATTAATTTTGTTCTCTTTCCTCAGAAAGGGTCCTCAACTCTGTTTTTAATTATTGTTCTGATATCTAGGAAAAGCAATAAAGGGTGAAGTAAACAGAGTTGTGGCCTCAGGAAGCAACCAAGAGAGACACAAAGGTAGTGCACAAAAACAAGAGGCTTGGAAAGAAGCAAACTAATGTAATGGGTTAACCTATGCTGATTCTCTTCTGTTCAATTTCAATATCTAGAAATGAAAATTGTAATCTATTTGCAGATAGAGATGGAATTTGTCACAATCATTGCTTTTCATAATGGTATATAGTGTTTAATAAATAATTATTAAACAACTGAATGTAGGAATAATGGATAAATAAATATCAAAGGCTTCAAAACATGTCAGGAACAACTGTCAATCATTTCAGACTACAGCAAGGATTGGTACACTTTATTATACAATGTATGTTAATAAATTATAATAATGAAAAGAAAACTATAAAATAGACTTGATAAAATATAAGTTTTATAACATCTAAATTACTATAACTATTTAATTGTGAATATATATAGGATGAGGAATATTTGAAATCTTAGACAATCAGCAGAAGCACTAAGATGGTGTCATTCTTGGATGGCTTTCAGGAGCAAGGAGACGTAGTGAAAATTTAAACAGAAGCTAAAGAAATAGCTAAATGGTGATGACAAAGGGGGATAGAGTATAGGAACAATATTCAGATCCCAGGGACTTCGATAAAACCGAGTCTTTGTCAGCTGCACAGCCTCCACTAAGTGACGTAATCTGAGTTACAGGATTCTCAGTGATAGCACACCAATAAGAATAGTAATGTGGACGTCAGGTGAGTATTGTGAAAAGCCTAGAACAGCAGCTGAGGCGTGTCAGTGTAAGACACTATTGTTGCCTCAAGCCAAAGAAGAAATGACTTGAAAGGGGAAACTGGTACACAAAAAACTTTTGAATGAGGGGAAAGAAGGAATAGATAAGGTACAGCTAGAAAACAGGATGTCCAGGGTGAGAAAGATTCGCAGTCATTAGAAAACAAATATGGTGGGATAGAGTCACACAAGTGGAGAGCAATATACAGACACACCGGAGGAACAAAGACAAAGGACTCGCTCATTAGTGTGACACCCAGAGCTGCAAAATGAATAAAGGGCAAGTTAGCATCTAGTCCCAACTTCCAGGACATAAGAGATCCGAGATTGGTGTGGGAAGGTTTCCATGGGAAATAAAAAGGCATCTTTTCAAAGAGATAGTAAAAAAAAATTTAAAAAAAGAAACCTACATCCATAAAGTGTGGTGATATTTTGTTTGTGAACTAACAAATAAAGCTTGCCAAGATCAGAGTGCAGAGCCAAGCCACCAGTTATTCATAGAAGCCAGGCAGTGGTGGCACACACCTCTAATGCCAGCACTCAGGAGGCAGAGGCAGAATGATCTCTGTTGAGTTCAAGGCCACCGTGGGCTATACAAGATTGATCGAGTCTAAAAGAGAAACAGAGCCAGGCTGTGATGACTCACTCACACCTTTAATCCCAGTATTTGGGAGTCACGTGTCTTTAATCCCAGCACTATTAAAGAAAAGACAGGAGGGGATATGGCTAGAGGAGGAAGGTATGTAAGTGGGAAGGAGACAGGAGCTCAATGCAATCAGTCTGAGGACTTGAAACAGGTCACCCCATTTGGTCTGATGATTTTATAGAGGTAAGAACTAGTGGCTGGCTGCTCTGCTTCTCTAATCTTTCAGCTTTCACCCCCTACTATCTGATTCCGGGTTTTTATTATTAAAATCATTTAGAAATCATACTACAATGAAGTTTTAATGATAAATGGGGAGAAGAAACTTTTTTCTTTCCTATATCCTTCTCCATTGTCATCTGCTTTGTTTTCTAATGGATGTCAGAGGACTGAAAATGTCCAAGCTATTAGCCTGGTTTCCCACTGAGGTGGTGCTCATCCCAGTTTCCTGTGTTCCTCTATACTACACAGTGCCGGGAAATGCTCCCATGGTTTGCCTATGTGCTGCAAGGTCACCAAAAAAAAAAAAAAAAAAAAAAAACCATCAGCATCCCCAAGCTGATGCCCTCTAGATGCATTTTGGTCCCTTGGGGTGGAGAGTGCATGAATCCATACTTTCAGGTGAGCAGCAGTGCCAGCCACAGCTGGGCAGACCCTCCAGTGGCAGTAGCTTTTGCCTTTGTGCCTTCAAGTGCTGTGCCAGAGAGCTGTATGGTTCCAAAAATAGACTTGAAACCAAAAAGGAGAAGGAAATGTTTTCTGCTCCATATCTGGTTCACTCACCAGCTTCGCCTGGGCTTGGCTTTCTCCAGAGATAATAACAATGTTGTGCCAAATTGAGCAATTTTATAGTCACCCAATTGCTCCCATTGCGCCTTCAGCGGCACACCTAGAATCTGGTGGTTGAGGACCATGGGTCTCAGCAGAGCCACAGGCTTCCTTAAGGTGTCATTCAATGCACAAGTATTGGTTTGCACCTTAGAACCATAGGGTATAGGGGACTGCAAAATAAAGTAAGTACTAATTGAATCCCTTGCTAGGTGCCAGGCACTGTGTAAATATAACTGATACTATTCACAAAAAAAATCTTATGGGTTAGATATTACTGTCTAAATTAATTAGATTTTATTACAATCTATATTTTATTGGTAGGAAACTAGAAAGGTTATGGAATCTGTGTTATCATGCCATCTATTAAATGGAAATTTGGGGGTTTATGCATGTAAAAATATGACTCCAAAATCAATATCTCAGCCACTATGATGCTCCATGTAAGAACCTTCCAGATCATTGAGAACAATGGCTGAAATGCTTTGGGTTTCTCTCAGTTACTGACCCTCTCCTACTTAGTCTGCTCATTGCCTCACTCGGTCTGACTCTGATTCACTGTGATCCCCTATATGACCAACCCTTTTGAGATAATCTCTGGGCTCTTCTTCCACTGGGTCCTGATCTGGATCATGACACAAGAAGGTAGACACAAGCCCTAACTTATGGTATCTATGAATTTTAAATACTCCCCATATTTAGTTAATATTCAATTTTTATACTCATCCAATGTGAATTTCTCTTTCAAATGCATACCAGTTCGCTTTACGTCTTGCCCCTCTGACTAATTCACTGGTTTTTTATTATAAGATTTATTAAGAAAACTAATATCTAAAACATACATAAAAATTTATTTCACAGAACCTAGCGTGTAAAAGAGGTTTAGTAAATATACATTCTCCCTTTTATTCATTTTATTTGTTGAATAATTTTAATAGAAATATTAATTGGACCTGGGTTACAACAATTGGAAACCAGTACAAGATCAATAACTGGTATCTCATGGCACTGAACTTTGAGCAATTTCAGTCCTCTCTGGAGTCATAGGAAAAGAGCAGGATCAGGAAGGAACAGAACACAGAAGTGTGGTTGGGAGAGACATTAAGGGAAAAGAGAGAAGGCTCTTATTTTGAGGTGCTGGGAGGGTCATGTTTGAATCCCTCAATTCTGGAAGAGATGGAGACAGATTATACACTATACATTGATGAGAATTTACTGAGAGATTTGGGGGTTCCTCTTTCCTGGGAGAGGGTCCTTCAGTAAAGCTGACTGAACTGATGTCACTTTGCTGTGACTCAAACAGTTTCTACAAGGGCTTTCCCTGAAGCTGTCCAAACAGCTCCTACTTACATTTCCGTGGGAGCAGAAGGGAGCTCCCTGAGAGGTGCTTGCCCAGTCTGAAGAGGACGGGTTTGTTAGTGAGATCGCTTTTATTTGCTTCACCATCTAAAGCTTACACTTAAGTGCCCAACAGTGAGAGGAAGAAGGTGCTTTAGATACAGCAACAAACAACAGAAACGGTAGGGATGACCAAGGAAGTTCACCAAAACTTAAGAACAAGTTAGACTAGCAACCCTTTTAAAAAGTAAACCAGATGGCCACCAGAAAGAAAAAAATCATATTCTAATAATTAAAGAGCACTGAAGTGTTAATCTAATTATTCCTTATCAATAAAAATTCAGGGTAATAAAAATTCAGATATCGGGGTAAGAATCTGAAGGATCAGAGAAGCCGAGAAGCCATCAGTTTTTTACTACCTGCTCCATTCCTATTCACCCCCACCTCACCACTTTCTGTCCTATCTGTCTAGAGTCCTCCAAAACCTCTGTGGTTAATTTTGGTCAGCTAGTAGCTAGCTCTGTCCTCTGACTCCAAGGAAGCTTTATTTGTCAAATACAATTAAAATATCACAACAGAATGTTACTAAATTAAGCAAAGGAAAAAGCTGAGAATTCAGAAGGCAGATTTAAGCTCCAAATTAATGAGAGCTTCATATTACCCTTCTTGATACAGTTTCCATTCTATACATTCTTAACCTTATATAAAAAATTCCATCCATGTTTTGTATCCATGCCTAGATGAAGTAGCTTCTCAGTTCTTCAGTTCAGTTTGTCTAGACTAAGAACATGTGCTTTGAGGCACGGGAAGGTTTTAGATCTTATGAAAATTGTATTTTAAACTAATTTGTTTCCTCTGTGATTATTATTCTTGTGAGCATGCATTTGAGAATATTATTCTGATAAAGAATCAAGAGGCTCAGGGCACCAAAAAATAAATGGAAGAAACTTCTCCCTGCCTTGAAAGTTTTTGTGATGATAAATGGTTCAATAACACACACACACACACACACACACACACACACACACATTGTCCTGGATTTTGAATATAAACACATATATACATAATACACAATCGCTCACCCTACCCAGATTTAGATCTGTTGCCAGTTCTCAGAAGACAATCAATATTTCAGTTTGTCACATGGAGACATAAAATTCTAATGGCCATACATAAACAATGAGATTTTTGTTCTGACAGGTGTTTTTGAAATTCGTTTCAGAGTGAGAAGTTTTTAACCAAAACTTCATTGTCTTGTACCATGTCTGAAAGAGCAGCATCAAAACTTAGCCTACCCACTGCCTGCTTCTTCCAAAGTCAGGAAACTGAAGGGCCAATGTGCTAGTTTACTCTGTATATTCATATAATATTGAATATGACTGTTGAAAAGACAGTATATCTGTCTTCTCATGGTATATGTATTTCATAAATAGCACATGCCCTCTAATGGGCAAGGCTAAATATACAACACATTTTATCAATTTCATTCCTCCTACTAACTCTATGTGGTTAGTAAGAAGGAAATTATATCATAAAGAAGCCAAGCACTGTTTGAAGGACTTTCAGTTTTCAACTGAAGACCTAAGATTTTAACCAAGGCAATTTGGCAGGAAAAGTCCATACAGGTAACCAGGTAGAGGGACAGAGTGATGCACCTTTGTTCAGTCAGCACATTGGGACTAATTCCCTATGGATTCATAATACCTACTCAAAAACCTCTCAGGCTTACCAGAGCTACTCATGAAGACAAGAAACCATTGATCTAATTCATCCAGTTCTTGTTTTATACATTACTTTCATCATTCCAAGGTATGATTTCTCAACCCACAGCCATGCAATTAGTTGTCACTGGTGGCATTCTGATTGTATTCATTCTATAAAGATCTCCTTTTCTAAAAGATTTATTTTTATTTGTGTGTGTGTGTGTGTGTGTGTGTGTGTGTGTGTGTGTGTGTTTGGGATGCCTACAAAACCTAGCAGAGTCATAATACCCACTCAAACAGGAGTTCCATGGTGTTACGTGCCTGACATGGGTGATGAGAACCAAACTCCAGTCTTCTGCAACAGCAGCCAGTGCTCTTAACCATTGAGCCATCTTTCCAACCCCTCTCTTCCAGTTTTAAGAAATAATTTCTCTCTAACCAGAAAGGGAGAAACTAGTGGAAAATTTTTCACGGCAAACAAACACCATTTGAATGGAAAGTAACCATACAATATACACCTAACAGCTGATGTATTGAAAACAAAATAACACTATCATGCAAAGCTAAAGGTAACCATAATTAAATTTTAAAACTTGGTATGATTAAAGCTGATATGCTATAGGCTATTTATGGGAAGGTCTTGCCAGAAAGACCAACTTAATGTTATAGTGGAAGTCAAGTGGTTAAAACATCAGAGAGCATGGTATTTTCTGAATGCAGATGAATACTCAATACACTGGGGAAAGCTAACCTAAGTGGTGTTAGAATTTTTCGGTACTCCCTAATCTACAAAATATACAGGGAAATAAAAACATTCATAGGTGCCCTAAATTTTCTCAGGGCTGGAGCAGCAACTGAGTGTAATGTAGTCTACATCATACCCTGTGTTATAGCATGTATGGTGGGCATCTGATTTTTAAGCTGCCCATCTTTGGGATATATAAACAGCCACTCTGCAGATGAGGCATCTGTGGCATCTTATAGATGAGGGAAGAGTCTGAGCCACGAGGGGCTCTAAAGCACACTGACTACAAGCTTTGCCTCTGAACATTGTTTCTAACCAAGAGAACCAAAGCAATTCAGACTTGCATGCCTGTCTTCCTGGAGATGCAGATGTAGATTGACTGTACACAGGACACTCTGATCAGGGAGAACTGTGTTGTAAGCCTGCTGAGGAAAATACACAAGAGATGCAGTGGTGGTAAATGGTTATCAAAACACTAAAATATTATGTTAGGTTGCTTAATATTTTTTAAAATAGTTATCTGTATATATTTCAAATAAATTAGAAGCCTAGGATGTACGTAAACTTGATTCTCAAATCAGATCCCTTTTTCACTATGTGGCTGTCTCAGGGTACCAAATTGCCTCATGTTTCTGATGCCTCATTTTTGGAATACATATAGTGGTGGTGCCTGCCTTAAGGGTGTTTGTGAGTGTTAAATGAGTTAATACAGTGAAGTGCTTGGCACAGAGCTTGGCCAAAACTGAATCTACCAAAGTGTCTATTACTGATATGATGGGTGTTTTGGATGGAGATTTTGTTGTTAGAGAAGAGAGAATTAGGTGAAAGTTTTCCCCGAAACAAAATTTGAATAGGGAATAGTCTCCAAATGTATTTCCAGCACCTGGTGTTTTATAGCCATAACACTAGCACTCTGAGCTAATAGCAACTGTATCATTAGACTTAAGAGTAACACATAGGAGTCCTGTCCTCCCTCTAGAAAAACAGTTTTTACATCACTCTGTAGGCCTGCAGGGATACAGCAGGAGCCAGATGTCACAGCCAGGTGTGGGTCCAGGCAGAAATTCCCATTTTGTGGTCAGCCACTGGCCAAATGTAGTGTGAGCTGAGGATATTTTGTGCTTACTTATAGAACCGAAACATGGAAATGGACTTCTCTGAAAGGAGTCCCTTTAGTCTGGCAGTAGATAAGAACAAGAGGTCTTGGCCCAGCCTGGAGCATTTACATTTTATTAGGTGAGTTGTGAATCCTTATTTTTCAGACCTGTAGTTACACTGTACTGTGACCAGTGTGTTTTTAATGGATAAAGGAAGTTACTGAGAGTGTTGAAAAAAAGGCGGGGAGACAGCCATACATGGAGGCTCATACCTATAATCTCAGCAGTAAGAACCCTGAGGCAGGAGGATCGCCTGCCAGACTTTCGGGCCAGCCTAAGATACAGAATTAGCCTCTGTCTCAAACAAAACCGGATGTGAAATGGTTCATTGGTAAAGTACTTGCTTGCAAGCATGAGAATTTGTATTTGACCTCCAACACCCATGTGAAAACTGTGCCCCAAAACACCCTAACTCCATGCTAAGAGGTAGAAGGCTCGCTGGCCAGATGGCCAGATGAATCAGTGGGCCCCAGGTTCAGTAAGAGAATCTGTCTCAAAAAACAGAAGTGATTGAGGAAGACACTCAATATTGATCTCTGGCTTCCAGATACACACAGACACACACACAGACACACACACACACACCTGCACCTACACATAAGTACAAATATACACAGAGACACAAAAGAGCAACAACAATGACTTTGAAACAAAGAAAGGAAGGATGTAATGAACAAATGAAGGAAGCCTAGAGGAGTATGTGCACATGTGAGTGCATGTATCCATGTGTGTGCATGTGTGTGCACATGTATTTGGGTTGTTAGTCTTGATAGCAAATATTTGGAGACATTTGTGAAATCCTAGGCAACTGAACACACTCTGATACTCAAGATATCACAACAGCCTTACATGCTAAGACTCTCCCCATTTGTAGGCATATATTTCAATGCTCAGATATGCATTTTTATCATTTATTTGTCTTGACTTTGACTTTGACAAAGAAGTACAAAAGCATTTTATCTGATTTTACAGGAATTAAGCTGCATGAGTACTGAGGGAAGAGTGTTCTTTTCCTTTCCTGAAGAGTGTCCTTCAATCTTGATGTTTCAAAGAATCAGATCATCGACAGCTTCCTTGGTCAGCTACAGCTCAATCAGGTTGTGTTTATTACTTATGAATCACAGTCTCACATCTTTATAATAAAGTTTTCGCATTTTAAAGTTCTGAGTTGTCCTGATCTTATGTGTGTGTGTGTTCTTCATACATACACACATGGACACACACACATGTTCTTCATACACACACACACGGACACACACACACACGTTCTTCTCTCATACAATACAACTCAACCACAGTTTGCTCTCCATCCACTCCTATCAGCTTCCTCCACTATCCCTCTCCCCAAGTTCCACATCCCTTCAATTTCCTTTCAGAAAATAATAAGCCTCCAAGAGACAACAGCTAAATACAACAAAACAAGATACAATAAGACAAGGAAAAAACCTTCATATCAAAGCTGGACAAGGCACTGTGGAGGTAGCACCCAAAGACAGATCCAGCCTCAGCTCCCTGAAATTTTATTGCCTAGGGGTCTCTTCCTAAAAATTTAATAAAGAATAATGGATACAATATTAAGTATTTCAATGAGTACTTATTTAGATCAAGAAAACAAATTTCAACACATTACAAAGGGCTAAACCTGACAACACAAAATCATAAAATCAAGAAAAATAATGTGTTGTTAATATGCACACTTCTGCAGGATTTTTCTTTTTCTACAAGTTTTTATTTCATATTGTTTGATCTTCTCTTTATCAGAGAGTAATATTCTAATATTACTTTGGTAGGGAAGCTAAAAGTATAATTCATTCCCCTGGCATCATTGATCAATGTTTATTTTTCATTATTGCAGCTGGAGTGCATGGCAAATGCAATTTCAACATATGATATTATTGTTTGTAGTGCTGCGGGATTGGGCTCACAAATGCAGGCATCCTGGTGCTTCTGGATGCTTGATTCCCATCTCAAAAGCCAAAAACATTAGCATGTATTTATAATCTTCTATTCTGTGCTATTGAGTAAGTTCTTTATGGGGGAAAATTTTGTATTTTCATTAGGCATTGAAACAGTTCAAATCTTCTGCTAATAAAATCAGACATATCTGAGGTTTGCATTTTTTTAAAAGAATAGCTTCTCAGGCCAGATGTTTCACCCTTGTCTTTCCTTCTCTCTCTCTTTTCTTTTCTTTTCTTTCTTTCTTTCTTTCTTTTTTTTTTTTTTTTTTTTTT
>NW_026067925.1:1707278-1730405 GCF_014885135.2 Alexandromys fortis | reverse complement strand
TCTTTTTGGGTCTGGCTTACCTCACTCAGGATAGTGTTTTCTATTTCCATCCATTTGCCTGCAAACTTCAAGAAGTCCTTGTTTTTTACTGCTGAGTAGTACTCTAATATGTATATATTCCATACTTTCTTCATCCATTCTTCAATTGAAGGCCATCTAGGTTGTTTCCAGGTTCTGGCTATTACAAATAATGCTGCTATGAGCATAGTAGAGCATATACTTTTGTTGTGGGAGCCTAGGCAGTTTGGATGCTCACCTTACTAGACCTGAATGGAGGTGGGTGGTCCTTGGACTTCCCACAGGGCAGGGAACCCTGATGGCTCTTTGGGCTGACGAGGGAGGGGGACTTGATTGGGGGAGGGAGAGGGAAATGGGAGGCGGTGGTGGGGAAGAGACAGAAATCTTTAATAAATAAATAAAAAATTAAATAAAATAAAAAATAAAAAAGAGCCTTGGTGAGACCATGTGAGTGGGCAGACATGAAGCCTGACTTTCATTAACTTTATTGTAACTACTAGTCATTTTATAGTTTATAATCTATAGATTTCATATCACAGCAGCAAAGAAGATGTTATGAAGTGGATGACAGCAAGCATGGCCTATTGGGGCTGAAAACCACTGGTCTGGGTTTTGATGAATGGACATGCACCCAGAAAGGAGAAACAGGATGCAGAACATAGTCTTCTCCCAGGTCCTCCAAAAGTGTTAATGCCCACAGACAGTAGAGGTTTAAGAAGACACTCAAGCAAGGATCTGGACCTAGACTAAAACTCAAGGTTTAACATGTGATTAGAACTTTGTGATGTTGACTATTAGAAAGATTTGGATTGTCAGAATATTCAGTAACATTCTCTGGCATTATTTAAACCACATTTTCCTTGAACAGGGATTTGGAATTGTTTTAAAGATGGCAATATGTGCATTTTCATGGATGCCAAAATATATTATGGTTTACTCACATGATTAGTTAATAAATTAGCATTCTATTTTTTTAATTTTTAATTCAAATTACCATCTGGTGACTTAAATTGTCTTGATGAACTTGCAACGAAGCTTTTTAAGTTGTCCAATAAAGAAAAGAAAGAATAAGCCAGTACAACGTCCACCACTAAGAAGCTCCAAATATACAACGGTATTCTTTATCATAGCTAATAAAAAGTCATATTACTAGAAAATGAATGGAGAAAATCCTCCATATGACCCAAGAGCCAACAATCAGAAGAAATGTGCTATAAATAGTAAAAGTTGAAATAAAATTATATTCTTAATTTCTAAATTGGATTTATACAAATTTGTTATATAGTTAAGTAATGTCATAACAGCAATGTGTAAAAGAAGAGATCTACATGTAATTATAAAGGTCTGCCTCATTAAAGTTAGAATTTGAATATAGCTTTTGGTTAATTACATAGTTTGAAAGTCCCTGAAAAAAGAAAGTAGGCTGTGAAAAATGAATACTGTTTTATTTTCTAAACAGGAAGTTTATTTTCTAAAATAATATTGTATTTTCTAAACAGGAAGTTCCAGAATTTGAACTGTAATGGCTAAAGGTATAAATGAATTAAATACAGGCTTAGATTTGACACTGATTTTTCTACCATTCAACCAACACATTTAGTTTCAATACAAGAATATTATTAACCATATGTATCATTTCTTTGTCTAGTACACAAATCTATTCATGTACCAGTTACAGTTTTACTTGCTGATGATGCAAAAAAGGAAATAAAATAGTAATTTCCCTTTTATGGTGGCAAGTCTCCTACTAGACATGGGACAAACATGTAAACAACTAAAATGGACTACGTTGCACTTTGCTGAAGTTTGGAGGAAGAAAATAACGTTCCTGTGTGCAAGCACAAGGTAATATATTTTAATATATCAGTGGGATATATTTTAATATATCAGTGAGAATGATATTAAAGAATGAGACAAGATGCTACCACACCAAAAACCGAGATAGAACATGTCAAACAGTAGGACATTCAAAGTACCTTAACAAGGAAGACCACAGAAATCTAGGAATTAAGAGGACAGTAAGACAGAAGCTTGGTGAACAATGAGGCAAGATCATGAAATGAGACAGAAATGAGAATGGGGATAGATTATGAGTGTCAGAAGAACAGAGACAGGTTTTCTTTGAAGTGTCATGAAAAGCTGTGTGTCTGTTTAAAGGCACTTCCTGGTTCATCAGCACAAATAGCTCTGGTTCTTTTGGGAGGTTCAGCTATCAAACATTTAAATGAGGTTTGTGGATAGTGTACTACAAGCTACTTGGTGGCAACGTGGGCCAAATGGGTATCAGAGTTGAGGTGGTGAGGATGGCTCCCACAGGGCAGTCTCTGGCACGAACAGACATCCACCATGTTAGACTGTGCAGACCAAGCAGGAAGTACCATATATACTATAATAATGGTGCAGCTTAAGTTTTAAGAAGCGCTTAGCATTTTAAAAAGTGCTCCCAAACAGTAAATGATTACAGATATGTGATAAAGACAAATCTTGATTTTAAAAAAAGACCTCTAAATGGGTCATAGTGTTGAATAAATGTACATAGGCTTGGGAGAGTGAAGAAAAAAGAGTATAGAGAGTTGGAAAAGAAGCAAACCATTTTGTAAAATAAAGTCTTTAAAGAGACAGAGTTCAGTCATAGATTAAAAGGAGTAATGAAAAATAAGTCATGTAAAGATGGAATATACACAGAGGTCTGGATTATGTGTATTATTATGTTTTCTTTGATTTTTTTGACGGTGAAGAAGCTAAGTACAGACAGATATTTCATTTATGGGCTGTTTAGGAGCACTTTTCTAGAAGTGTGCTCTCTCTCCCAGCTCTAATGAGGACCCTTTAATCTTATGAGTTGTTCACTCTGGTATCTTTTCTGGATCAGTCCCTTTTACTATTCTGAGATGTTTTTATTCCTTAGGGATCTATCCTGGGATTTGTTTTGCTTTTTAGATAATCTCTCTCTTGTTTTAAAATAGCTGACTTCATCTTATTTTGTCACTTCAGATATATACCATTGCTTTAAAATCATATATTTTTGGTAAAAAAAAAATTACTTTTTGGACTTTCCAAACTATCTGTTTAGCATTAACAGCATGTACAAAAAGATGCCACAGGACAAAATTTAAATTGGAACAATTTTATTTAATTCTCCTCCCTAAAACTGGTTCTTTCCCTATCCGTAGTCTTTCTCCAGCTCTCACTAATAAACAGTGTCAACACTGACATAGACATTAGAGTTATAACATTGTGAACTATGCTTATACTTTCTTCATCTCTCATTCTGCCCATAAATTATTTTCATGCCATCCCCAGTGCTTGCCATAAGCCCAAATGCCTTCAACTAACATCTCTCTAGAAAAATTTATCATCACATTTTATTTCAATGAAGTGATAATTTAGCAGACTCCTAAAATCCACTTTAAGTTTACAGCCCACGTGAATGCAGGGATATCCTTTGTGCTTTATGTGTCTACTTTGAGACCTATCATGCACTTGTATTAGAGGAGGGCTGCTTTTTGTTTCCCAGCAGCTTAGCCCCAAAATAATCACACAGAAAGCATATTATTTAGAGCACTGCTTGACCCATTAGCTTTAGCTTCTTATTGGCTAACTCTTACATTTTAGTTTTAACCAGTAATTTAACCAATCTCCATTCATCTGTACATCACCATGAGGTCCTGATCTATAAGCAAACTTTCAGTGCTTCTTTCTCTGGCAGTGGATCCATGGTTCTCCCTGACTCGGCCCTTCTTTCTCCCAGCATTCAGTACAGTCTTTCCCGCTTAACTCTGCTCCACCCCACCCTGCTCTGCTATAGGCTCAAAGCAGTTCTTTATTCATTAATTGCAATCATAGCATACAGAGGTAAATCCCATATCACTTTCCCTTTTCTATTTAAATAAAAAAGGTTTTAAGTTTAACATATTAAAATTACATATAACAAAAGAGATATCAAGCAAGAATTACAGTTATAATTTTATATCTACTTTATCTTTTATCATAACTAAGGAAAACTATAACTATTTACCTATTCTTCAACTCCATCAAAGACTCCTGAAGGATATAATAATACCTAAGTAAACAGGAAGTACATTGTAAGCAACTTCCAAAACTCTAGAATTGACAGAGACATCTCACTGCCTGGACAGTCACCCAAAATTCTTCATTACTGTTGGAGCATCCATCTTCAGCCTACAGGCCCATAATATCCTAAAGACTTTTCCACAAAACAGAACATTTCAAAGACAGTCCCGCCTGTACTGGCAGTTTGTCACTTTCTTTTGTGTGCTGAATGTGTCTGAAAGACTTTTGCATGAAGCAGGAACCCCAAAGGTTTGTCTCATCTAGGCAAGTTCAGCAGTCATTGCTCTGTGGGTCCTGCATGTCCAGTTTATGCAACAGTCCAGGCAAGAGCAGTTTCTTGACCAAATGGTTAACCAACTCCATAAGGAGCCTCTTTGATGCCCATCTTTCTCTCAAAGTAACTGGTGCTGCCAGGAGCAGACATGTCTCCTTGTCATGAAAACTCCTAAGCTATTAAAACATTTTAAATGCCATATTCTGAAGGTCTCTGAAAGATTTGAAGAATACATATCTAAATGAAATATATCTCTGTACGTCTAGAAAATCTAACTATTATGACAATAAGCTTGACTATTATAAATGATTAATTTTATATACAAATATATATATATATATTTGAAAGCTTAAAACTTAAGTCTCAGTCTCTCAGACCTATTTATCCCAAGAGAGACAGAATTTGGTTGATGGGGACTATAATGATGAGAGGCCATAGAGAAGGCTTCCTGTAGGGAGGGGTGGGTGAAATGAGAGAGTCTTTGATGGTTATAGCATTCTTATAGACGTGAAGATGAACAAGATGGAGGTGTGGATAAAGACCCTACAATGGAATGGCCAAAGAACAACATTTGATAATAAGTAAATGAGAAAGTAATTCAATCATGTGAGGCTAACAGTGATACCTATTACAAAGGAAATTCCACTACTCCTTCACCTTCACCTACTATGTGAGGTTCATATACAAAAGAACAGTTATGACAAAACAAAGAACTGACAGCTGTTTACTATGGATAGTTGCCTTATTTTCCATTTTCTATTCTCTCCTCCCAAACAAGAGGCTGATGTTAGAAGAAAGTATAGGTTATCACCTCCCAACTCATCAAGACATTGGAATGATTAACTTATTCTGTGCAGATAGCAAGTGGTGATGTATAAGTAACTGAACTGTGCACACAATTTCAAGTAAAATTTAACATTTAAATTTAAAAATAACAGGATATTGTTTGTTAACCCCCAATGGACTATTTTACTTATGAGAAGCAATTAAAAGACCTTGGAATTGGCCTAAGATGGCATCATGCAAGCCTACTGCCTTATAACTATAGAACAACAGTACTAATTTTTCAAGTGGTTGATTTCATGTGTATATCTCTCAAGTTGAGAATCTTTCCAAAATAATGGTTCTATTAAAAGGAAAGGTAAGGCTCCATGGACTTAAAGGTCCTCTGTGGGTCTAACATCCAAGTGTTTTCTACCTGTGAGGTTACAGGTTCAAGAGAACAGCAGCTAGTTATGTGGGCACTGTGGCCCTGTGTGTGGTGCCCAAGAGCAGGGACTCCTGCTGCCTGATGGATGAGTCCTTCATTCTCCTCTCTGACTTGCCATGGCGACAGTTCAGAACATTTAGAAACCTTGCTTTCTGTGCCTCTGTCTCCAAGCTGGTAGAGGTGAAAAGAAAAAGCAGTGGGAGGCACTGACAGATTTGAAAGCAGAAGTTGAAGAAAGAAGGAGTTAAAGCAGGATTGATGCAAGCATGAAGGATTCGTAAGGAGAGGAAGTTACTTCCAGTTTCCTAGTCAGTTTTTTTGTTAAAAGTCATCAAGTATAATAACGAAAACCCAGAAACATTAAATAGAAAAATAACTCAGACACAACCAATTTAAATGACTTCATTTTAGACTGAGTAAACACTACAGAATGGTTTGTGGGAAATATATATAAATATATATATATATATATATATATATGTGATTAATCAGTAGCAAATAAAGAACAAAATAGGCTTCTGCTGTTGTGATAGAGCAGTCATTTTGCTACTGCTTTGGTTGAAGATTTAGGAGCAAGGAAAGATTGAGGAATTAGTGTTCATATGTACTCTGGAGCATGATGTAGGCAGAAAGACCATGAAGTGAGAAAAATTGAATGAGCAAAACATGCCAGGTAGGAACTAACAAGGAATCTAAATTGGAGTGATGAATGGAAGAATGAACAAATTCAATCCACATCCAGCATTACAGCACAGATGAGGAGAGGGTACATAAGATCCTACCCCAGCTGAGGTAACTGGCAATTGATGACTGCCAGGAGAGGGAGGGTTAGCTTTCATTAGAGGTGTGATGCTGATGGGGTCATATTCATATTCCCATGGATGACCCATGCATACATGAGCAACACTAATTAGAATCAATGAGTTATGAAAAAAGAGAACAGAACATGAATCTCAGAGGGGCAAATGCAGAAGGGATCTAAGAGACATTGAGAAGCAAACATGACTAAAATATATTGTGTTCATGTATGAAATTCTCAAAGAATAAACTTTAAAAAAATTTTTTTGGATTTTCGAGACAGGGTTTCTCCATATCTTTTGGTTCCTGTCCTGGAACTAGCTCTTGTAGACCAGGCTGGCCTCGAACTCACAGAGATCCGCCTGCCTCTGCCTCCCGAGTGCTGGGATTAAAAGCGTGCGCCACCACCGCCCGGCAAACTTTTAAAAATTTATATTTAAAAAAACTTAGTGTAGTTTCCACAGGACTCTATGTCTACACCACATAAGCCCCAGATTCCAGTGGTAGGCTCACTAGAGTTGGTTCTGGCCCATGCCCAAGACTCTAACAAAGCTCAGAGCAACTAAGAATGCTAACAAGTTCACTTAAATCTATATGTATTTCTTGTGGAGTCACCCACTGAGTGTAACACTATCATCTTCATCAGAGCAGCTGTGACTACTTACTAGAAACTTTCAAAATCAGGCCTGTTGGCTGCTGACATTCCTCCACAGAAACAGGATACAGGGAGGGTCATTAGACCATCACCTGATGTCTCATCCAGTCCCTCTGGAACCTTCCAAAGAGTTACATGTAATTCTGCCTCCATTGAACATAGACTTATGGTTTCTGTAGTATAGTATGAAAGGCTAACATAAGTAAAGATTCCATCTGTGCAGCTACAAGAATTCATCATCCATTCTGGGGTGACAGTTTCAGTAGTGCATCTACTTTGGGGTCACCCATGCTCCTGTAAGTAGCATCTACCCCACACTTTCTAAGTAAGCCAAAAAAAATCAATGTTTTCCCAAGTTGATCTTTGGTAGGATCATACTTTGGCCTGTCAGTGGTGTCCTATAAGGATAGGGTAGACATTCGTCTGTGCCCCACCCCAGGGAAAGAGCTCCTGCAAAGGTATATAAGATAATCATCCCCATGTAACGTTCACTTCCTGGTGGGTATGTGTGCACAGTGTATTAAAATGAATGCCAGCAGCTGTTTATTGTTCTCATAACACTTCAGTCTTCCCTAACCACAGCATGTATCAAAATCAAAGAAAGTAGCATATCTTCTCATATGGCTCTTCATCACATACTCATTGAACTGACTGTCTACATGTATTTGATCAACTTGTCCTTGCCTGAAGCTCACTTTAGTGCAGAGAATGTTTTAAATTTCCAATAAATACTTATTATAGAGATAAATGAGCAATTAACACATTGATTTTTACATCAAGATGCTGCAATCTATTAAATCATCTGATCTTCCTACAGGTGAACCTTTCTAAAATATCTATACACATTAGAGAGGAGTAGAGAGTGCTCAACCACTCTTGATCTCCAATTTTTCAGCCTTTGTTGGAGCCACCAATCTTATCGGTGCATGTACCCAGGAAAACCAGCCCCTAGGACATATTTTTTTAGTTAATTTCCATGGTAATTAGCATCATGGACTGTTCTCCTTTATGACTGACGGCCTGTCAGTCTTTCTCAGAATATGTAAAATGCCTTTATAATCCTCTTTCTACTGCTCTAACCATTGGATATTTGACTATAAATTTAATTAACTGGAAAGACAGCATAATAAAGTGAGTACATGAAAAGGACGATGAAATTCTTGGTGCTGCCAAGTCTCAGTCTATAGTTGCTCATCAGCCCAGTTATATGGCTGAAGAAAACAGCTCGGCCCTTCCTTTTATATATTTTGTTTATGAACAAAATCCCTAGTGTCCAAGAACTACAAGCAATTTGATTCTATATGGCTCACTCATGGCAATGTACTTGCATGCAAATGTTATTTTGAAATGACACTAAGAAACTGTGGCCTGAATAAAATAACAGGAAAGATCCATTATTCTGCACCATTTCTTTTCTGAGATCATTTAAGCATTCAAGCCTTACTTACATAGTTTTCTCTTTTTGTCTGCATTAGGGAGTCTCTTATCAATTAGCAGCAGTTTTCTGATATAACACATCCTGTCACATATTCCCAACATTTACATCCATGATAACCATAAGGCACAAGTGTATTAGATCATGACTATTTGTAAGTAGGTATCACTAACAAATCAAAGGGAACGGTTTTCACTTTTCCCCACTGTAATGTAACAAAAGATGCAAAATTAGAGCATGAGGATTTGAATTACAATTCTTGTTCCTAGCTTACATCTGACCTAAATTATGCAAGAATCTTCTATTTTTTAAAAAATTCATCAATAGAGATATATAAATGACATAATTAAAAATTAGCAAACCCACCAGAATATAGAGATATTCTCCAATGAGAATTCCCTAGATGAATCCCAAGACACAAAATTTTGAAGAACAATAATAAACTTCATGAGAGAATTCAAGTATTTAAAGAAGACACAAAGGAATGGCCCAATAGAACTTACAAAAATGAACTTAAAGAAAATATATGGCTGAGTGATGGCCAAAAAATATAGCCATAAGGCTGAATGAAATGATGAAGACAATCCAGGATTTGGAAAGTGAATTCAATAAAGAGATAGGAATGTTGAAGAGAATTCAAATGGATTTGAATTAGCTACTTTTCTATTGCTGTGCTAAAACACTATTATCAAGGCAATCTCATCTTATAAAACATGACGGGTTTATTTGAGCTTATGGTTCCAGAAGAATTCGAATCTATCACCTTTATAGCAGGGAAGAATGGCAGCTGGCAGACACAGCAGCAGGAACAGCTGGGAGCTCCTGTCTGGAACCATAAGCACAGGACAAAGAAGGAATACTAGAAATGGCATGACTCTAGACTCTCCAATGCTTCCTCCAGTGAAAAACCTCCTACAACAAAGCCCACCCCCGACACACACACACACATCCAAAGCCTTCAAAAAGTGACATCAACTGTGGACAAGCATTCAAATGCTCAAGACTATGAAAGACATCCTATTCAAACCATCACGGAATTTAAAATTTTGAAAACTCAACTAAAAAATTCATGGGAAAACCTTACACATAGAATGGATCAAGATGGATATATAATATCAAACTCAAAGGTAAAGTAGAGAAACCAGACTAAATAAGAAATAAATATGAGCATTTTTAGACACAGAAAAGAAGAAAGCAATAAATGTAGGATACTATCAAATGATCAAACCTTTTAATTATGGGCATAGATAAAGGTGAAGAATACCAGTGCAGTGGCATAAACCAGATATTCAACAATATCACAGAAAAAATTCCCCCAAAATAAGGAAAGATATACCCAACACAGATACAAGAAGCAGACAGAACACCAAATAAAAAAGACCAGAAAAGAAACTCCTCACATTATACAACAGTTAAAACACTAAATATAAACAGCAAAGACAGCGAATTAAAAGCTGCAAAAGAAAAACCCACAAGTCACATATTTATGAAAACCAAACGGAATAACAGCTGATTTGTCAATGGAAACTTTAGAAAGCCGAAAAAGCCAAGACCAATACACTCCAAATTCAAATCAAAATAGCCAACCTAGATTACTATACCCAACAAAAGCAAAACTATTTTCCATTATTAAGGAGAAAGAAAAGCCATTTATGCTCCAAATAGGCTAAAATAAATCCTATTTAGTAGGCCAGTCCCAAGCAGAATACAGCATGCAATAGTTGGGGAGGAGGGGAGTAAGCATAACCAAGAGACTGCAGAAAGATAACACATGATGCTGTAATTACTGAAACATGGAGTATAACTAAGAACACAAACATCAAAAAGAAAAGGACTGAAATCAACACACACCCTTCAATAAGAAACTTAAACTCGCATTTTTATTTCATTACAGTCTTCTGCAAGAACAACCTTAGCTAATTAGAATGGAGGGATGCATTGTTCTATACATATGCCATATGACACTTTAAGTCATTTTATTTCTATATTCACCTAACATAAAATTAGCAGATTTTTTTTACTTGAACTCCATGACCTATCCAATATCCGGTTCTTGGCCTCATCAACAGTACCAAGATATCTGAAATGGAAATAATAAATCATCATCATTATTTATTTACCTAAATTATCTAAAATACATGTAAGTCTATGTGTATACACATACACATGTTGTTTAGATAAGTCATGCTACTTGGGCTAACAATGTTTCCCTGAAGAGCCATAGACTATTGAACAAAAATCTCAATGCCAGGTATTAGAAACTCCCCTTTAAGATACTGATCAGAGCAGTCAAGTATAAGTTCTTGCTTTTGCCCTTGATTGCCTCTTAAAGGTTGACCTTAAATTCCTATTGCTGTAGACACTATGCACTTCAGACACAGGAGAATCTGGGTGGATCTTACCTGAAAGCTTCTTCACTGAGGACTAGGTTTCCTAATATTGGAAGGTGCTATGTAAACTTCCAAGAGAGGGTATCAACCAGTAGTCCCACCCAGTTTTGAGACCTATGGACTAAAACAATGGCCAGTTGACCTGCATAACAAGATATCCTTAGTGGTGCAGTAGTAACGCTCAAACCCTGGCGATAAGCAAGAGCTCTCTCGCTGGACTTTAAGACCTACTCACATGTGGGGGTGGGAATCATACCTGACAGGTACTAGAAACCTAATCGGTTACCCACTATTGGTAGGGTCATGGGTCTTAGAAGAGAATCCATTACTAAACCAGCTTAATTCTTAATCGTACTCTAAATACTTAACCTTATAGCCACAGGTAAGTGTGACTCTCACTCCTCATCAAAGCAACATTGTTGTCCTCTTTTCTAATTGTCTGCCTTTTAAACTGTGAGTATCCTAGTCAGCAACTGCAACTCCATAATTACCAGCAGCAGCCAGGATGCAAGAGCTGTAGCCTGAAGAAGTTCTCTTTCCTCAGGTTCCGACTCTTTCAAAACTACTAAGAAAACTTATCTAAATCTTTGTCCCACTAAAGAATTCAAGAGTCAAAAATTGATGTAGAATCCTGCTTCCCAGAGAGGCTGAATAGCATGCAGTTCACCTATTTCACCTCCTCATGTCTCCCAAGAAGTCTGCATGCTGTTTCTTACCGCTCATTATAAACCCTTCTCCACCTGGCTCCTCCCTACTACTTCCTGTCAGCTAATTGCTGGTGCAGCCTCTGGACCACAGGTGAATTTTATTCAATGAAATACATCTTTGTATCATTAAACAAATGTTCCAGAGCATAAACAAAAGTAACACACCTTAAAATAATATTCTACAAAACAACTTCTCTTTAACACAGAAGGAAACCATTACAGAAAATGACAATCAAAAATACAGAGAACAAGCGCTTATGGGGTACCCAGCTCCAAAGGATACATGTACTTCAAGACTCCTGCAGCTGAGGCTCAGAGTACAACCCAAAGGAGAGGGGCAGAAGATTGTAAGAGCCAGACAAACAGGAAAGCTGCTGTGATTGTATCTCCTAGAAAAGCAAGAAAGCTTCATCCATGATACTTCAACAATATGGCTACCTAAACAAGACCTGAACAAGTATAATACCAGGAGACATGGCAACCTGAAAGGGGAAATTTCACTGAGCCCCACCCTAGACAAAGAATTGCATGCAACTAATGACTATGAAGAGCAAGAAAATTATTCTTTCCCTGGAATGAGTGCCCTAATTAGCTAGCTATCCAATACCAAGAGATAAGCCCTAAAATCAAATATGGACCACTTGCACTAAATGGATTTAAAAGGTTATATTTATAAATGTAGGAATGTGTGTATATGTGTATGTGTGCATTTTTGTTAAAACAACAATTTTAAAAGGCCATGAGGTCAAGAGGAAGCAAAACTGGGGTACATGGGAGAGGTTGGAGAGAGAAAAGATGAGGGAGAAAATAATGTAATTGTATTTAAGTTTTTAAAGAGAACATAAAGAGAAAGGAACAGGTCCATCATGGTATATAATTGACAGTCTTTCTACACAAACTCTTAGATCAAATAGACAAAAGAGTAAGAACACAGAAGATTTGATAACATGACAAGAACATACGTCATCAGATTTATGGTATTTTATGGCACACAAAGACTATATATTTTCTGAAATATTCATCAAATTGACTAAGTAGTCCCAGTGAAACTTAGATTTTTAGGACAGTGCTATTTAGATGTGGTCTCTAGAAAACAACACTGGTCAGTAAACTTAACATACATGGAGGAAGGAGGCACACATGCCAGAGCACAAATCAATTCTCACTCCATACATACTAAGCTCCACCATACTTAGCTCTATGAAGTATATGAAAAACAAAGAATATAAGACATAATATAATCTTAAATGTGTTTCAAGTATGGTTGACTATAAAAGAATTCAGTGTTAAATTGTACAAGTTAAGATAATTAGAAAATTTCAAATGAAAAGTCAACCAGAAGAACAATGCATAGAAATTAATTAATGGAAAGGAAAAGAGTAAAGTTTGAACGAGACTTCAAGCTCATCCTCTAAAAATGTCAACATTATAAACCATGCCAAGGAAAAGAGCAAATGCGACCTTTGTCAAGGCTGAGAAGGCTCTGGACAAACAAAAAAGCCTGAGCCCTGGGGCCCAAAGGACTGAGCTCCAACTGTGATGGGAGAATTTTCAGATGGTGGAGGAATTCAGAAGTGTAGGCAGGGGTTTGCTTCTGATGACATTGGGTAATTCAGAGAGAGAGAAAAACAAATGAGATACCTCTCGGTTTACTTCAACAATGAAGTAGAAATATGACTGCTTCATGACTATGGTAAATGACTCTCACTGCCAGTACTCACTAAGCTGAGACCACTGGAAATCACTTTGAAAAAGCTATTTTTGCCAGCTGACAAATCAGAACACCTGTTACATTCATAACTTCTTATTTCTCATGTGAAAATCGCTGTATTGATGAAAAGTGGGTTATTGACCCATAAGATGTGGGCAGTCCAGAAGGCCAAGCAGTGGAGGATGATGAGTCCCTACTACACAATAAAACAATTCCCATTCCATATGTCTTGCTGCTTCTTCTGACTGCATCTCTGAAGTCATAAAAACGAGCCCCATTGCGCCTGGCTTTTGTTATTATTCTATAGTATCCAGAATTGGTACCCAAGAAGAGGATGAGGAGAATCAGATTAAAAGAAGATATGGCAACTGGGAGGGATTGCAGACTCTCCTGGCATCGATGGATACATTCATTAGCAATAATGCATGTAAAATATTAGATTTTTAACAGATACACATAATTGTTAAAATCTATTTTGAGAGTTTGGAAAATGATCTGGACTGGCCTGAACAGCACTAAAGTACAAACATCTTCCCCCAACAAAAAAAATAGCTGGGCAGTGGTGGCACACACCTTTAATTCCAGCACTCAGGATGCAGAGGCAGGCAGATCTCTTAGAGTTTGAAGACAGCCTGGGCTACAGAGTGAGTACCAGAGCAGGCTCCAAAGCTACACAGAGAAACCTTGTCTCAAAAAACAACAAACAAAAAGAACAAAGATCATAAGCCAAACACTTAAGCAGAAACCTTTCAAAGACTACAGAAGGTAGGAATACTTGATATATAATATAAAATAATATATAATATGTAAGCTAATAATGATATGTTATATGGTTGGCAAGGAAAGAACTGAATGTTGAAAAATAAATCTCCCAAGAGGGGGATATAGTTTTTCTCTATGGCACAGCCCTTTTAGGCAATATCTAAAATCAAAATGGCGTGGGAAGAATCCTGGATGTAGATTGTGACAGAACAGGATCACTTGAAGTAAATTGGGCCTAAATAGTACAGTTTCCAAGGCTCTTTGATAGTGCTTCCTTACAGAACTGATTCTGTCTTTGTCTTATCCTATAAAGGTCTCAGGAATCAGTCAGTCAATAGGATTCTGATTGATTTGTATAGTCCAAAACATAAAGGTGAAAAAAGCTCAAAGACACGTGAATAGACAACTTCCTCATCCACAATACATTCGAGTATTGTGTGTATGAGAGTATCTTGCTTGATTCTTCGACCTTCGCTCTTGAGGTCAAGAGAAATTTCGTACCATGGGGCAACGACTCATGAAAACTGGCTTCTGTGATAGTAAGTGCTAAGCAGAAGTCAATAATTACTATTCTGCCTTCTACAGTAATCAAATGAAGGCCAAGCTGCATTCTGGGTAAGGCTGAAGATATTACCATGACCATCAAAGATTTGAAAGTCGCAAGGGTGTTAACTTGAGTTAATTTCTTCCATCACTTTTTTTTTAATAATACAACACCTTGTATAAGTTGGGAAGGCACTCTAAAACTGAACTAAACCCTTACCTGTTAATATATTTTTAATGTTTTTATTGACTCTTTGATTTTCATAAAATATTTTGTGTTCATATTCATTCCCTCTCCCAACTTTCTTCAAGTCCTCCCCCAACCTCTCCCACCTCTTATATGCCAACAGCTCTTCAGCTAGGGTGGGACTTTGTGCTCACCTCCCCCCTCCAAGCTAGCTATCTTCTAATTTCTATTTAATAAATTATTTTCTGTTTAATTATGCAAAAAAAATTCATGGAAGTAATTTGTCACGCATCCCTACATTGAGAGGCACAATAATTTTTTTACAATGATAGTACTGTCTGACATCTTTGAACTTATAGTAGCCTTACCCATTCATCTTTGTCAGGACCCCATACCAGGGCACTGCATGGTGACATTACACTGATAGTTACTGGAAATAAGAAGTAGGAAGTATTCTTTTAGTTTAATAAGGACTATATGATAAGTTCCACAAAATGTAGAAATACCTGTGAACCCAGAGCGGGCATTCAGAAAGAGCACAAAATCTAAACACATTTATTCCAGACATAAGTTCCCATAGAAATTCTCCCATTTCAGCCAACATCCTCAGTAATCAGGGATCCATTTTGGCATTGCCAGTTATTCTCTTACTCATTCAACACTAAACAGACTAATAAACAGAAGGCCATAATGGCCAGGTAGAGAATATGCATTGGCTCATAGCATGAACTTCTATTTGCCAATCCTAAATCAGTTAATTTCAATTTTTAAATTTGATTTATGTGCATTGGTGTGAAGCTGTCAGATCTCCTGGAACTGGAGTTACAGACAGTTGTGAGCCGCTGTGTGGGTGCTGGGAACTGAACCGGGCTCTCTGGAAGAGTAGGCAGTGTTCTTAAGCGCTGAGCCATCTCTCCAGCCCCTGGAATTTTTGCTTTGTTTTGTTTCTGTCTGGCCTAGAACTCGTGATCCTCCTGCCTCTGCCTCCTTCAGTAAATCCTATCGGCATGTGCCACCGCAGCCTGCCTAAATCAGTTAATTTAATGCTAAAGTCATTCGCTTGTAGAAAACGGCATGACATCACTCTCTGTCATGAATGAAGGAGAAATTTTTCCTCAAGAATAAACATATTAGGGATCAACACTTCCTTCTCTGTTTATCACCTATTTGCCAATACCATCACAGAGTCCTGCATGACACTGCCTCTGTCAAAGGCACAGTTTCACAAAAACAGGGTGAGTATTCCGACACCTATGGAAGTCGTTTTCTACTGTTTCTTTTCTTTTTACTTATAAAGTCTTTTCTATGAAAAGAAGAAAATACATATACACATACACAGAAACACAAACACACACAGAGTGCACCTTTTGACTCCTTCATCAATGTTTTCAAATTTTGCATGAAATATAATAAATAAATTGTTGTAAGTTAAAACTCTAATCACCGTATTATTGAATACTATATTTAAATTCATTTTGTAATATAGTTAATAACTCACAATGTAAAAAGACTTTTTTCATAGTTAGCAAATTGCAGGCTATTTACTTTAAGATAAATATGAATATCTAAGTGTACTATAAAATTGATATTATAGCACATTTGTTTGAACCCAAATATAGAGTTCTGTAAATGACACATTGTTCAATATCATCCTGACAATGATTCTCTCTTAATTTGAATAATGTTTAATATGCCACATAAGAGGTTTAATTAACTGAATGCTACTTAAAATTTTAGTAAGATATCTTGAGGTGAAGTTGCTAAATTATTACCATTAACTTATACTTCAACAGCAGGCTTCATTATGGTTCTTGTATTTATCAATAGTCCACCATGGGTGCAAATTAAATAGCATCCACTATGAATAAAATTATTTAAAACTACACAATGATCAAACCATAAACCAGACTTTCTGAGCACATTCATCTGATTGCCATTAGCCAGAGTGTTCATTGAAAATACACTCAAAGGAGACAAAACTGTCCCATTTCCAAACGAAAAACTAGACTGTGTTAAATAATTTATTAGCTGCTTAACTAAATGCTGTTACTATTTTTAAACCCACAAACTTATTGGAATGCAGCTGTGAGCCACTAGATGGAAAAGGCTGGTACACACCATCACAAGTTTCAGTCTTGGGGTCTGCTCTAAAATGCAAGCTGGGCATCTGTCTTAAAAAATGTCCGAGAACTCTGACCAGAAGCTGGGGATGTAGCTCCACTGGCAGAGTCCTGACCTAGCATTCAGGACGCCTCTAGGTTTGATCCCACCACTGCATAACTGGGTGTGGTGATGAACACCTGTAATTACAGTACTTGAAAGGTAGAGGCAAAGGATCAGGAGTTCAGGGTCGTCTACATAGTGAGTTCAAGTCAACCTGGGATATGTAAGACCTTGTCTAAGAAAAGAAAAAAGGAAGGGAGGGAGGGAGACCACCTCTTACTAAGGACTAAATGAATGTTCTCTCCCATCTGATCCCAACTGATCCCAACAAGTGATCAGTTGCTTTAACACAGGCACCTCTACTTATTTACAATTACCTTAACTAGTTCTAAACTGGCTTTGAGGCAGCTTTTTGAAAAGCAGAGGCTATTAGTTCAAAATTTAGTAAACAAGGCTATCAAGATAAAAGAGAAACAATTAATTATGTGATGTGTAAATTTTAATGTATATGCCACAAATACAAACATCAGAAAAACCAGAAAAGATTTTTGCTGATTTTGGAACAAAGAACAATCACTAGACCACTGTGTGGTCTCTATGCTACTGAGAAAAGAAACAAAGAAAGGAACTGGACTATCTTAGGTCATGTGACTAACTAGGTGTTCTAGGATATAATTGAACACATCAGTGACTTTTCGAGACCAAAGGAGATAGTCTAACCATGCCCCCCCCCCCTTTCTGTCTCTAAACTCCCTACTAAAACTGTATGCCATGCTGGAACACATTAAACCCTAAACACCAAAGAACATTTAAGAGTGGAACCACGTTTTTCTTAAAGCTACAGCAACACAGACTGTCTGGGAAAGTCCTTTTAGTTGTTAATATAAGACATCCAAAATCCTTAATATCCAGTAATGCTGGCTGTTTAGATACCTCAGGAATAAAGATAAGTCCATGAGGGGCAGAAAATCAATCATATCAAGGTCTAAAACAAGGAGAACATAGAAGTACCAAAGTCAGATGAAAGTTAAAGTTCAAGAAATCTGCAACCAAAAACACACATGAGAACTGTGACCTCCTTCTCCTTCCCCTTACCACTAGATGTAATTACCATCCCCTTCTCTTCAGCACTCTAAAGAAGGATTCTGGTTTTCGTTCTTCTCCCTCCTGTTCCCATTGCCCATTTTATATACAGCAGGATCAGTTTTGTGCCATTTACATCACATCTACTGGTGGAAGAAGTGTTGAGAAATATTGAGATACAATCCACAGTGCCTAAATTCAGGTAAACTGAAGGAGGAAATAAATAGATCCAAGTTTGCATTGTCTCAGCTGGGCCTCCTGATAGAACCAGAGTTTCCACACTAGCAAGCAAGGCCCAGGAAGCCATTTGCAACCCACATGTTTATTTTTGTTTGTTTGTTTGTTTGTTTGTTTGCTACTACCTGAATCAAGACAACCTCTCTTAAAGAAGCTGCAGCATGCCACCAGCTGAAAAGCTAAACTTTGGGATTTTTTTTGTGTCTAGGGTTCCTTTTCAAGCTTTCTCAGGTTTTACATGGATATAGTTGACCACATTTGAGTACTGATTTGTAGTAGGGAGGCCGTTTATTCATTTCCCAGCTGCCCAGACTCCTGAAATAACCACACAGAATCTATATTAATTAAATCACTGTTTGGCCCATTAGCTCTAGCTTCCTATTGGCTAACCCTTACATCTTAATTTAACCCATTTCCATTATTTTATATTTTGCCACAAGGCTCACGACCTACTGGCAAGTTTCCACCATATCTATCTCTGGCAGCTATGTGGCTTCTCTCTGACTCCATCTTCTTTCTCCCAGCATTCAGTTTAGCTTTTCCCCGCCTACCTCTATTCTGCTCTGCTCAGGCACAAGTCAGTTGTTTATTAACCAATGGTATTCACAGCATACAGAGGGGAATCCCACATCACCCATGCATGCAGGAGAGATGCCTGTATTGTGAAAATCTGTGATATGAGATGATGCTAAGTACCCTCAAATGTCTGGGTATTGAAGACTTGATCCTTAAAGTGGAGCTGTTAGGAAGTACTACAGACTTTCAGGAGGAGGAAGTCCTGGCATCTCTGAGAATATGGTACTGAAAGGGACCATTACATATTGTCTCTGGTATCTTGTTACAGTAATAGGAAACAGACTAAGTCAATGACTTAGGGATAACTGGAACTTAACCTGGAGGGCATGGATAGCAGGCACTGAAGGCTTTGAGTCACATCAGTGACAAGGACAAGGTGAGGAAACACAGAGCTTAGGCTGCTAAGGACTGAAGAGCAATCACAACCTGTGCCACTAATCAACAAATGATGCTCTCCATGCTCTGAGATTCTCCAGGATCCTTTGTACTTCATTTCTGTGGTTTCAGAATCATTTCTATTTTACATGAGTTTATGCATTTGTTACTAATATAACAACTGGTACAAAATAATAAAATTCCAATCCAATTTTCAACACGACTCTTTTATGAAATGTCGCAAGCTAAGTCTAAATTTCATCTAGAATTTAAATGCATGAGAGCAACCAAGAAAATGTAAAATGAAGAAAATAATGATTGGAAAATAGTCCTGACAAATATCAAAGATTACTATAAAACTCCTACAATTTAAGTATGTTACTGACATGGTAGTGCACCAACAGATGACAGAAAGAAAAAATTCTAGAGGATCCATTTATATGTGAATTCATATCATAAAGGTGAAATTTTAAATAAGTAAAAAAAAAAATAGTAGTGCCCAAACAAATTTCCTACAGTAATTATCAAAAGATGTTAACTGTAAAACTTCATGAGTTTCAGTGCGGCATTTCCATATGTCCACACACTAGGCTATAGTCATGCAACTTCCCTCATCTACCTTTCCCCAGCCTCCCCTCTTTACTCAGAGCTTTCCCAGACCCTCATCCAGGACCTAATCATTCTGCTCTGACTTTCAGATTACATTTATACCCAGGCTAATTCTATATCTTGATTGTTGGGAGCAGTTTCATAATAAAGTGAGTATTCCAAAGGATGCTCCATCATACCACAAGGACACTTGCTCAGATATGTTCATCGCAGCTTTATTTGAAATAGCCAGAAACTAGAAAAAAACCTAGATGTCCCTCAACCAAAGAATGGATAAAGAAAATGTGGTACAGTTACACAACAATGGAGTACTACTCAGCTGTTAAAAACAATGGCATTGTGAAATTTGCAGGCAAATGGGTGGAACTAGAAAAATATCATCCTGAGTAAGGGAACCAAGACCCAGAAAGATAGAATGGTGTGTACTCACTTACTAGTGGATATTAACTATAAAGTAAAGGACAAATATGCTACATCCAAAGACCAGAGAAGCTAATTAATAAGAATAACTCAAGGGTGGGAGGCAGCTAGATCTCTCTGGAAAAGAAAAATTGAATAGATTCGTCATGTGGACTGGGGCAGGTGGGCATGGGAATAGGAGGAATCAGGTCAGAGAATGGAAGGGAAAAGTACTGGAAGAGATGACTGGAAGGAGAAGGAGCATTTCCGAGCAAGTACAGAGGAAATTCCCTGGAATCTACAAGGGTGGCCCTAGCTAATACTCCTAGTGATGGGAGATGCTGAGTCTGAACTGGCAATTTTCTATAACCAGGCAAGAATTTCAGTGGAGGGATTGGGACACCAACCCAGCCACTATCCTTCAATCTACAATGTGTCCTGCCTACAAGATGGGGTAAAGGTAACACAAAAACTGTACGAGTGGCCAACCAATGACTTAGATCCATGCCAAGAGAGGGAGCCCACCCTTGACACTGGCTGCAGTGTCAGGGTCCAGAGACTGCACAATCCAGAGAGCTAGGGTAGAACCAAGCATGACTGGGGGAAAATCAATGTAATGATGCCTAATGATATTGTGAAATGCTCATAGAGCAGTGCCTAACACCAATTACCATCATCCGGCTACTGATAGAAACAGATGCAGACCCACTGCCAAACAATAGGCTCAGGGAATCCTGCAAAAGAGAAGGGAAAGGCTTGGAGGAGCCAGAAGGGTCAAGGACAGCACACAAAAACAAAACACCAGAATCAACTAACTTGGGCTATTAGGGGCTCGCAGAGACTGAACCAACAACCCTGGCATTTACATGCCACTGCATATGTGTTACAGTTGTGTAGTTTGGTTTTCTTGTGGGACTCCTAACAGTGGGAGCAGGAACTCTTTCTGACTCTTTTGCCAGCTTTTGGGACCCTACTCTTCACACTGGGTTGCCTTGCCCAGACTTAACACAAAGGGAGATTCCTAGTTTTATTACAACTTGATACGCATGTTGATATACATTCTTTCTGAATAGAAACAAAGAAGGAGTAGATAGGGGGAAGGCAGAGACGAGGTGAGGGGGACCAGGAGGAGAGGAGAGAGGGGAAACTGTGATTGGGATGAAAATAACAATATAATAATAATAATAATAAATCATTATAAAATAAAAAGTAAAGCAGATATAGATGTATCTCCTTTGTATGCTAACTTCATTTCCTTCAGTTATATGGCCAGAAGTGAACATCTAGATCACGTGTGAGTCCTAGTTCTAGTTTTCTGAGGAAAATCTGTACTGTTTTCTGTAGCTCCTGTGCCACATTCCTACCAATGACCTGGAAGCACTCCCTCTCCCGCATCACTTCTTCTTAGATAATAATACTGGTTTAACAACAGCCAATTTAAACGAGATAAAAACAGAACCTCAATGTGCTTTGATTCTTATTTCTCTAATGGCTAAGAATATTGAGCTCTTGTCGTCTATTTATTGGCTGTTTGTATTTCTTCTTTGAATATTTGTTCAGAACATTGGCCCCTATTTTGGGTTGGATTATTTGTCTTTTATAATTTTTTATTGATTCTTTCTGGATTTCACATCATTCATTTCTAATCCCACTTATCTCCCCATCCCCTCATATCCACCCTCTGCCCTTGCAACCTCTCCCCCAAAACAGACACTAATTTAAAAGAAAAACTGAAAACCTAACAAAATAAAGAAATAAAACCAAACAGAAACAAAAGAGAGAGAGAGAGAGAGAGAGAGAGAGAGAGAGAGAGAGAGAGAGAGAGAGAGAAGACTCTTGTCATGGACGCTGTAGTGTCCCATTAAGACACAGTTTACCATGTTCATCTTTACTTGCAAGTGTTCATTGCCGCGAGTCCTTGGTCTGACTCCAGGCCTGTGTTCTGCTACACCACTGGTAATGGGCTCCACTGGGGCTCCTCTTGGCTCTCCTGTTGTCCTGTGTCATGGAGGTCCTGCTGTTTTGGGTCTATAGATTGTTCCCCTTCACATGCTCCAACAGTTCATAGATTTGGTGGATGTTGGAGTGGGTCAACTCATAGTCCCGGTTCAGGGACTGGATAGTAGCTAGGTTGGTCAGCTCGCTGTTTCCCTCTTCTCTCCAGCACTGCCTTGGCTAGCTCACCCAATACAGCATACAGCAAGGAACAGGGCCAGTTCCCTTAGGCCCTCAGATCCAGGTCCCCCTCATTCATATCACCAGGACCAGCTCTATTTTACTAAGAAAAGGAGAAGCCCTCTCTCCCAGTTACTGCAGGGGGCATATGAGGTGGGACAGTGTCAGCTCCGTTGCTCTAGTGTGGTGCCCAGAAGGGAAGCAGAGGCTGCTTTCTCATGTGCTGCAGCTGGTGAGGGTCAGAGCTAGCTCTCCCACTCTTATGACCCCAGGGCCAACTCTGCCCCCTGCTGTAGATGGTAATAGGTGAGGGGAACAGGACATCACTGCCTCACTATGCCACCACATGGCAGATAAGTGGGGGGTGGGATCAACTCTCCTGCTCCCATGTCCTTGGGGTCAGCTCACCTGAGTCCTAACCACAGGGTCAGCTCTAGTGTGTTTCCCAGGTTAGGTACATATCTACAGTGAAAGGTTTATTCATAAACATGAATGATTGACATGTTCAGCCCTCTGGAAATGGAGAACATACAAATAAAGCAATAATTAGACATATTTCTGTTACCCATACTACTGGAAAAAAAAATTAAATTTTGAAAATATCACCTGAGAAACAGTGGATGTTATACCCATTTGGTGGAAATACCAAATTTTTACATTATTTGTGAATGATAACTAAGCAATAACTATATATAGCAGCTCCATATCAAGATATTTCTCACTAAGATATATATATACTTCATATA
>NW_026067925.1:1689554-1707083 GCF_014885135.2 Alexandromys fortis | reverse complement strand
TATATATATAGGGTTAGAGAGATAACTCAGTGGTTGGTTAAGAGCACACATTGCTTTTGCCAAGGACCTGAGTTCAGTTCCCCACACCCAGACAGGGGACTCACAACCATCCGTAACTCCAGGTCCAGGGACCCTGGTATCCTTTCCCAGCCTCCACAGGAGATTGCGCTCATATGCATATACCCACACAACACATGCGTGCACAAAATTTAAAGTGAGATAAATGTTTAAGGACAAAAATACAGATGAATATGGCAAATAGAAGAGGTAAAAGACTTGTGAGGATACGAAGAGGGATCTAGGTATCAGGAAGAGAGAGGGGCGATGGAAAGGAGAATCAGAAAACACACTTGTTCAAGAGACGATTATAATATCCAACACCTTGTATTCTCATTGAAATCATTAAAAATGAGAGAAATATAGATAAAAATCAGATGGAGTGGTACACATATGTAATTTAAGTGATTAAGAATTGTAAACAAAATGATTGTGAGTTCTAGCCCAGCTTGAACTACATACCGAAGCCCTGTTTCCATAGGAAGGAAGGAAGGAAGGAAGGAAGGAAGGAAGGAAGGAAGGAAGGAAGGAAGGAAGGAAGGAAGGAAACCAATGAGAGAGAGAAAGGATAGAGGAAAGGAGAGGAAAGAAAAGAAAAGAATAAAAGATAAAAGTAAATATGCATATATGTACATGAAGAGATAGACAACCAAGAGATGCATCTAAGTCAGTAAAGTGCTTGCCTATCAAGCATGAAGCCCTAGATTTGATCCACAGACCCACATAAACTGAATGTCTCAGAACCATGAAGGTATGAGCCAAGGACCAAAAGTTTAAACTCATCTTCAGCTACTCGAAGCCAATCTGACATGCATAAGACCAGAGAAAGAAATGGAGAAATAAAGAGAAAGAGAGGGAGGGAGAGACAGACAGACAGACAGACACACACACAGAGAGAGAGAGAGAGAGAGAGAGAGAGAGAGAGAGAGAGAGAGAGAGAGAGAGAAGAAAGAGAGAGAGAGAGAGAGAGAGAGAGAGAGAGAGAGAGAGAGAGAGAGAGAGAGAGAGAGAGAGAGAGAGGCTGATTTAGCAGTACAGTTGGCCTCCCAACCTAAAAGTTTCATATTCATGGATTAAACCAACTAAAGGCTGGAATTACTGCTATTTGTCTTAGTCGGTGTTCTATTGCTGTGAAGAGGCGCCATGACCATGGCAACCCTTTTAAAGAAAAGCACTTCATTAGGGTTAACTTACAGTTCAGCGGTTGAGTACATTATCATCATGGAGGGTAGCATGACAGCACACAGGCAGACAACGATGCTGGACAAAGAGCTCAGGGTTCTACATCTTAGCAGGCAGCAGGAAAAGAGAGTAAGCCACCGGGTCTTGCTTGAGCTTCGGAAACCTCAAAGCCCACCCCCAGTGACACACTTCCTCCAACAAGGCCACACATACTCCAATAATGTCGCATATCCTAATCCTTTCAAATAGTGCCACTCCCTATGAGCCTATAGGAGCCATTTTCGTTCAAACCACCACACTGTGTCTGTGAGCACACACAGACTTTTTTCCCATTGATCCCTGTGCAATGCAGTCCATCAGCTCTGTGTATACCAATTGCATTTTACTAGAATTCACGACTGATTTAGAGACCTTTTAGGCAAATGGGAGAATGCACATAGGTTGCATGCAAATACACCAACTCATGTAAGGGATTCAAACATTTGAGGATTTGACTTTCTGCAGGGTGGTCCTGGAATTCATTAATTTCCTACATACATGAAGGAATGAACAACTGCATGCAGCAAGCAATAGTAAAATGTGGGAGACATAACACACACCCTAACTATATCCAAAGGTACCTTAAAGACCAAGAATAACAAGTTGGAATAGCTAAAGAGGAAAGTGAGCATGACAGACTGTTTAAGATCCCACAGTATCATTCCCAGGAAATGAACCTTACAAAATCTCTGTTAATAGAAAAATCCTGGTCTGGGAGAGAAGCCTGTAGAAGGAAAATACATGAAAATGTCAGTCTAAGGACTCTTGTGAGACAGACTGACTGGTGCCGGCGAACCCAATGAGGACTATGGGAGCTGTAACATGGGTGTGATGGACTTCTTAGGAGAAAATAAACCTGGCAAAGGAAATAAATAACCCACGATTCAGACAAGAGAGCTATGAACCAGGAAAACGGCTGTGACCATGAAAAAAGACGGTTGCTTCAGGGAGCAAATCGAGAAAAGGGAGCCTGGAACGAGGAAAATGCTAAGAAGCTACCAGAAGGCAGAAGGGAAAGCTAAATAATGAATGTGGCCACTGAGTCCGCTGGCTAGAGCTACCAGTACAAGGAATGCAGATCGGGGAGCCTAGCTAGAAACTCATTTCTTCCCAGCCCTGGAGGTTGGAAGTCTGAGATCTTGTCAACAGAGTTTTAGGGTTCTGTACCTGACCTCTAGATGGTCATTTTCTGGGTCCTCTCATGGTCTGCCCTCTGCATGTGCATGCTCTCTTGGTTCCTTACGTGGAGTTACATTGCAATAGTGTCCACTCGTATGACTTCATTGACCTTCATTATTTCTTAAAATGTCCTGTCTTAAAGTCATATACTAATGCAAATGAGGGTGCTACATAAAATGTAAATTTGGGGCATAGAGACCAATTTAGCCTATGGAAACCTCCTTATGGTTCCAGATCTTCTTCCAGAATATTCCATCTGTCTCTTCCCACTATACTTTTAATGATACTCTTCTAATCTGACAGGACTCAATTTAGATCAAATTTCCATAGGGATGTCTTTCCTAACCTACATAACCTCAATCAAAATTGGATTCTCTGTTTTAGTTTCTCATATTACTCGTTAGTATTCAGGCATCTGTCCTGGCCTGACCTTGGGGTATACGTCCTCAGCTGTAGCCACTAACAGCACCTCCTGTGCACATTCACTGTGTTCCCTCTTAAAAGGGCCCTGCCCACCTCCCATCTCTCTCTCTTCCTCTGTCTCTGTCTGTCTGTATGACTTGCTCTCTCTACCTCTATCTCTCTCTCTTTTCTCTCTGTCTCTCTTTTCTCGTTTCTTCTGCAGTTCCTGTACCCAGAGGTTGGTCTCCCCCACTTCCCTCCTTTTACGTTCCCTTTCCCCTAATAAAAACCCCTCCACATGAACTCTGTCTCATGGTGTCTTTCTCTCACACACCGCCTTTTCTAAATTATAACACCCATAGTTTCCAAGTTTGTTATCCCTTTTTAAAGTATCACATTTTTATTTATTGACACATGTGTTAGCATAGTGTATATGTGAATGTCCATAAGTTTATATGTATCTGTGTGTGATGGTGTACATATATTTATATATCCATGATAGTTGATGTTTGTGTGTTTTGTATCTGTGTGAGAGAATGTGTGTGCATGCACTTATGTTGGGATGTGGGTGTGTGCATGTTTTATATGCATGTACATGCATTGTGTGGATGTATGTACACTACACAAGTTTGTGAGTGTGAGCGTGTGCAGGAGTGTGCATGTATGTACTTGTATAACTGTGTATCTAGGTATGTGCCTATATGTTCATGAATGTATGTATGAGTTTGTGGCTATAAAGAAATGTTTGTGTGTGCATGTATGTATACATGTGTGACTTGTGAGTATAAATGTGAATGTATAGGTGTGTATAAGAGTGTGAGTGTGTGGATATATAATTGCACATGTGAGTGTTTCTGTGTGCATATAGAGGTGTGTTTATACATATGTATGAGCATGTGTGTGTTTATGCCTATGGGTGCCCAAATGTCAGTGTGTGTATTTATGTGGTCATTTTGAGTGAGAGTATGTGGGTGTGTATAAGTGTAAAGATGAGTGTGTACATATGTATAAGTGTGCATGTGTGTGAGTACACATGTGAGTATGTTCTTGTATGAGTTCTCTTTTGTGAGTGTATGTGAGACTATATGCAGGTGATAGCATGAATGAGTTTACATGATTCTGTATAAATGTGAGGGTGTGAAGGTGGGGACTATGTGAGTGAGTGTGTATGTGTGACTGAATGTGTCAGTGTGTATGACTATACATATTTGCAAGCGTGTGTTAGTGCTCACATTTGTGAGTGTACCTACATGATATGTAGCAGGCAAGTGTGCATGTGAATGTGCATGTGCTCATCATACATGAGTGTGGATGCCTGTGAGCACCTGTGTGTATGTGCATGGGTAAGTATGTACGTGTGTGTTTTGTGGTTGTCTGCATGTGTGAATGTATGGGTGTGTGCCTTTGTGTGGGTGTGCATATGCAAATGTGAGTGAATGTGTGTGTTTGTGCATGAGGGTTGTGCATTTGCACGTGCAACGGTGTTATGTAATGGGTGTGCATGGGTATTTTTGTGTATAGGCATTTGTGCGGGTTTGTGTTTGTATATGTGCTTGGGTATATGCACATGTGTGTATGCATGCAAATGAGTGAGAATGAGCCTCTGTGTGTGTTTTTGCTATAAATACTTACATATATAAAATATTTTATAATAAATCTATATATAAGAGGCTAGAGGGATGATTCAGCTGTTAAAAGCACTAACTGCTCTTCTGGAAGACACAGGTTCAATTCCCAGCATCATATGGCAGCTAATAACCATCTGTAATTCAAGTTCCAAAGGATCTGATGCCTCTTCTGACTTCTGTAGGCATTAGGTATACACAAAATAATCAAGCATCCATGCAGGTAAAACACACATAAACATAAAATAAAATGAACAAATACATTTCAGAAAGGTAAACAAGTCTGTATGTTCTTAAATTTTAACAGTTTAATGGTAGTTAAACTAGTTCGCTCTGTTTATAGCAAAAAAATTAAATATACTACAAAAACAATTTTCAAAGTGGCAGGATCTAGTCTCCCGCATCATCTTGTGATTTCATGATAACAAAAAGAGGTGAGAACCACTGAGATGTTCCAGAATTTTATTTAATCCCTATTTTGTAGAAAGCAATGAAAGTATGGGGCTGGGGCGATGGCTCCTTCAGTTAAGTGCCTGCCTCACAGTGTGAGAGCTTTAACTCAGACCCCAGCAGCCACATGAAAAGTCAGGCACACATAGAAGACAAACACAAAGCTTGGTACACAATAGAGCTCATACACAAAGAGATGATAATAATGGTAGGAATAGCTGGGTTTTAATGAAAGGCCACGACACGCTCAAGCAGTACAGTTTTACATGCCCCTCATTAAAAACGATACTGAAAACATAAACCTTGGTGATTTGAATGCCACACTAGAAAATATACAGGTTGAACAATAAGTTAGACACAACCACAAAATCAAGCAGTGAGTTCTGACATCGGCCCTCAAAATTTAGTCAGGGAAGAAAAGCTGAAAGCACAGGGGAAGGGTGAGGATAAAGGTGCAGGAGTTTGACATCATCCTCAATGCCCATGAGGAAGAAGAAAGCAGTGTCACCCAAAGAGCTTAGAGTCCAGAAAAAAACTAGCAGATGTCATTGTCTTCAATTATAGTAAAAAAAAATAAATAAGTAAATAAAGTGAGATTGTCTCTAACAAGTGGGTGCAGGGCAACACCAATACCATCAATCTCTGTCACTTGATCACAGATGACTGCATCAGAGGAGACATGGGCCCAAGTTGAAATGTTAAAAAATTTTTCTTCCCAAGGATCTACAATTGTCCTAGTGATCTGGATCCCAGAGAGTGAGATTTCCGTCATCCTGTGAGAACCAGAAAGCAGATATACAGACTATAAGAACAGTCACGTTGCCGCCTGTCTTAGTTACTGTTCTATTGCTATGGAGGCACCATAACTTATAGAAGGAATCATTTTATTGGGGGCTGGCAGCAGGCAGGCATGGCACTGGAGAAGTAGGTGAGAGTTTATGTCTTATCCATAGCAAAGAGAGAGGGAGAGGGAAGATAAGGGAGGGCTAGGAGAGAGAGAGAGAGAGAGAGAGAGAGAGAGAGAGAGAGAGAGAGAGAGACTCTGGCACATACTTTTGAAACCTCAAATTCACCCATCAGTGACACACCTTCTCCAGCAAGTCTACCAACTGGGATACACACATGCAAATACGTGAGCCTATGGAGGCCATTCTGATTCCAACCACACCACCCTTCCTCGCTTTAGCTATTTAATCTTCATTCTCTGAGGTTCTACCCCAGAATCAAAAATCCCTTTGTAGTGAAATCATTTGCATTTTAGATGGACTCCCTTAGTGAGACTCCTCAGTTATGTTTTTTACTAATACCAACTGGTACAATGGCGAAAATCCAACTAAATCCTCAGGTGATTTTTTAATGAAATATAACAATTCTAAAATTGACCTGGAAACCAAAATGCCCAGAAATTTCTGATAAGCTGTGAGAAAGAGGAAATGGTATAGAATTGGCCTGTGAAGCTTCAAAACATAAAATAACAACCCTTTGATGCAGTCATGGGTACAAGATCATACCAACGAAAGAAAAGGGTCAAATGTAGTGGTGCATGAATTTGGTGTATGTTTATTTGAGAATGTCTTTCTTTCATCTTCAAACTTAAAAGATAATTTTGATGCACACAAAAGTTTATTTTGGCCGGTGGTTTTTTTATCTTTCTGTTCTTTCAGCATGTCACCTCACTAGCTTCTGTCCTCTAGGATTTTTTGTAAGAAGCCGGCTGTCAATCATATTGTTTCCACCTTTCTCTTACTGCTTTCAGAATTCTCATCATGTGTTTGGTCTTCAACAAATCACTATAGTGGATCCACGTGTGGATTTCCTTACAGCTTTCCTACCTGGAGTCTGTTGACCTTCTCAGGTCTCTGGATTAATATTTTCATAAGGACATTATTCAGACATTTTTTTCTTAAAAGTAGTTGCTGCCTAAGTCTTCCAATAATTTCTGTTCTCTCTTCCTGTGTGTGTTGCCAAGCTTCATATGGTCACACAGGTCTCAGACTGCCCTTCCTTTAACATTAGTCTTTATTGTTCAGATTTCTTGAACTTAAAATTCTTTTCCTTTTTGTTTTGCCATCATAAACTTGCTATGGCGACATGAAGAAAAAATGGTTATTGTTTATAGTTCTTTCCAAATCCATTAATACAACTTTTGCTCTTTACTAAATAAGCCACCTCTATCTCTTGCTGAAATCCTTCATTCTATGTGGCATTTGTTTTATTTGGTGTGTGTGTGAGAGAGACTTAGTTTGTGTACACTATGTGGGTGCAGATGGCCTTGGAGGCTAGAAGAGGCTTTGAGAACCCCTGGAACTGGAGCTACAGTTGTGAGATTATATGAGTGCTGGGAACCAAACTTAGGTACTCTGCAAGACTTCAAGGACTCTTAGCCTCTGAGCTATCTCTACAGCCCTTCATTTTGTCATCTTATACTTTCCTTAGTTCTTGAATGATGTTTTCCTTTATACTTTATTGTTTTATAGTGTTACTATAAAAATGTTACTTATAGTAGTATGTGTGTGCATATGTTCGTGGAGTATCCATATGAAGTGTGTATGGAGTAAGAGTGTGTAAGTATATATAGTGTGTGTGGAGTGTGTGCATGTGTGGGTATGTGTGTATGTAGGCAGTGTATGTGTGTATAATGTGTTACATATGTGTGTGGTGTGTGGGTGTGTGAATGTGGAGTGTGGGTGTGTGCTCTGTGTGTATACATGTGTGGTGTGTATGTATATGTATGTGTGTGTGTGTCCAGTGTGTGTCCCAAATGGGGCTTTGGACTGGTACCAGGACCTTATACAAGCTAGATAATATCCTACAATAAAGGTATATTCTTCACCCTGATTGTAAATATTTTTGATTGATATGGCTACTAAATCTAATTTCTAGTAAAAGTTAGAATCTATTAAGTATCTTTTTTCCCTAAATATGAACCATATTTTTATGGGTATTGCATAATATTTTCTTGACTACTTGACATTTTAACTAATACATTGAACAATACAGATTGTGACTCTTTTCCCCTAAGGGCTGCCACTGTTCATTTGTTTGGTAGCTTGAGGTAAGTCTGTGGAGTCTGTCTCCTAGGACTCAGGCAAATATATTTAGGGGGAGTTTTAAATACCTTGACTAAAGCTTGCTGAGGGACACCTGTGTGGGCTTCAGGGCACATGTAAATAGTAGACTGTTTTTGAAGGTTCTCCGGCTTTGATTTTCTACCAGGCTCTTTCACATCTCCTGAGTATGACCACCATCCTACAGGCCAAAGATGTTTGGGATATCTAGGCCTAGACCATTGTCATCTGTATGAGCACACAAACTTCATCTAGCCCAAGATGAATAAAGAATTCTTCAAATTTTTTGTAGTAGTCTCATTTCCCAGAATTCTTCAAATTCCTGTATGGCCTCCTGGTCTATAGGTTGGTCTGAATAGGAAAACAGCTTCAGGCTGGTAGGGGTTTTGTTTCTTCCTGTTTGCTTACCACTGAGATCACCACCTATAAGGACAATGCTCTTAATCAAACAAACATCTTCTAGCTTCTGCAGAGAAGTCCTTGGCTTTGTGTCTTGCCCACAGAATGTCAGCAGACCTAGGAAGGGACGTTCTTCCATTCTAAGCTTTCCTCACTTGCCTGTAGTTATCTGTGTAGAGTTGAGGCTTTGTCACATCTTCTGGTGTCATCTTTGTTTAGTTCACAGTTGGCCAGTTGTGTTGGTGAGATGTTGTGAGTGTAGCTTTTGTCATTAGTAGGAGACATAACCCCACAGCAAATTCCCTGATCTTCTGGTTCTTCCACTCTTTCTGCTCTCTCTTCCTTGCGCCTTAGGTGTGGGAGTGCTTTGTACATGTATCTCTTGGGACTGGGCTCCTCAACTCTGCACTTGATTGCTTGCAGGTTCCTATAGTGAGCTCCATTTGCTGCAAAATGAAGCTTCTTCAATGAGCGGTGAAGATTACACTCATCAGGGGTTTAAGGACAAATATTTAAAGTGTAGTTAGTGATTGTACGGTTTTAGTAAAGTGGTGGTTGTAGGTTCTCCTCCAACATCCATGACTTTACTAGTCCTGAGTGGTTGCCTAGGTTTCTAGTACCAGGCTTTGTTTCCCACTTTGAGGTATAATTTTTTACTAAATTTTCAGACCTGCAGCTAATGTTTTTGAGAGTTTTATCAAGCTCCATAGTTGTTCTTTAAGAAAAGGAGCTCTTAGCTGCCTGCCTCCATTATGATGAAGAAAGTATTATCTGAAATTTATTCTAAACTAAATGTTTTCATCTTAAGTATTATTAAATATTAATATAGCACTCAAGATCAAAACACCAGTATAGTTATAGCATATGGAATTCATAAAGAGTGAAAAACACTAGCTAATTTGCTTAATTATTTCAGGCCTTATTAAATAAGTATTTGTTAAAATATATGTTAATATATGGGTAGTCATTTGATGAATAGACTAAGATGCTTAACTTCTATGTCATTAAAGGGTATTTACAAAAATGTCAATCAAAAATGAGGGAAGAGAAGGAAATGATACAAATTTCTGAATAGAAAAACCTAGGAGCAGGTCCAAATCTTTCAATCATCACATTAAGTGTGATTAAGTAAATGCATCTATTAGAAACTGGCAATGTTCTGATTGAGTTAATTAAATGAAACTATCAATAGTATTTACAAGAAACACTAAAAATGGCACAATCAAGGAAATAATAACAAAATAGCAAAAAGAAGTGTCAGATGAAAAAATAGAACAGTGTTGAAGTAGGGAATAATCGAGTCCAATGCCGAATGCTTTTTAAGAAACAGGGACATTTGATATTAACAATGGAAGCAATATTAATGAGGGAACATACATTTTTTTTGTACTGAGAATAAAAATGTTTCAAACAATAAGCATCAGTGGCAAGGAATGGAACAAGCAAACTGGCTTAATGACAAGAAGCCACAATAAGAAATTACCAAATAATTAGTCCCAGTACTAAGATTAAGTTCTCTAAAGCCGATCAGGCAAGGTGTGGTGGTTCATACCTTTAATCCTAGCACTGGGGAGCAGAGACAGACAGATCTCTGTGAATTACCAGCCCACTGGAGATACATACTGAGATCTTTCTCAAAAACTAAAAATGAAAAAAAATTAAATGTAATTGTGGTAGTTTGAATGTATTTGGCTCCATAAGATCATAGGGAGAGGCACTAATAGGAGGTGTAGCCTTGTTGGGGGAAGTGTAGTCTTGTTGGAGGAGACTGGATGGCACAAAACTTTAATCCAAACCTTCAAGCTGAAGGGCACACACTTAATCTGGGCCACACCTTCTGTTGGAAGTGTGTCACTGTGCGGTTGGGCTTTGAGGTCTTCTTCTCAAGCATCACTCAATGTGAAGTCAGCCGACTTCCTGTTCCCCTGCAGGATATAGGGCACTCAGCTATTTCTCTAGCTCCATACCTGCCTGTATGCATGTTTCTGTGCTCCCAGCCATGACAGACTGAACCTCGGAACTGTAAGCGAGCCACCACAATTAAATGTTTCCTTTATAACAGTTGCCATGGTCATGGAGTCTCTTCCCAGCAATAGTAAACCAAACTAAGACTGTGTTTTAAGGTATTTTTTTAGAAAATAATAAAACATAGAAAAGTTAAAACAATAATATTAATCTTGTGCATAGGACATATGCACATTCAAATGTTGTATGTTGTAAACACATGACTATTCATGGGAAGCAGATGTATATTGACCACATGTTGGCTACAAAGCCAATTTCAACATGGTCCAGAAAGCAGGTGTCACAGTGATATAGTCCGCAACCACAATACAGTTAAACTGGGAATAAAAGATGGCAAACAACATGCCCCTACCCACTGGAAGCTGAAATTCTACTAGCTTTCAAGTATATAATACAATATGTTATTTTAACTATAATCACGGTTGTTAAATTTATCCCTATGGCATTACTATAACTCTGTATCCTTTTACTTGAATATTATTAGCAGAATAAACTTTAAGTGATCTAACTACACAAAACTTAAATATACATAGTGCATATGTTAATTAGCTAGATTTAACCATTCCAAAACTTCCAAAGCATGCATACTCCAAAACACACTGTATGCCATAAATACATTCAATTTCAGTTGTCAATTGAAAATAGATTTAAAGCAAAGTTGAAAGTGAAAGTGCTTGCTTAAACTTAAAATGAGTTAAAGTGGCATATGAATATGTAAATATATCATTTAAGATTATTAATTATAAAATAAGGATTGGAACTAGAGAGATGGATTAATTGTTAACAGGGCTTGCTGCTCTTTCAGAGGACCCAACCAAGTTCCTAGTACACATCAGGAGGCTCCCAACCACCTCCGACTCCAGTTTTAAGGATCGTTTGCCCTCTTTTGGCCACAGGTGGCAGAGAGACAGAGAGAGAGAGAGAGAGAAAGAGAGAGAGAGAGAGAGAGAGAGAGAGAGAGAGAGAGAGAGAGAGAGAGAGACTTTTAAAAATAAAATAAAGGTCTAGAGAAATAGCTCCATCTATAAATTATTTGCCATAAGCATGAGACCTGAGTTTGGATCCCCACACCACACGAAAAGTGGGCAGAGCGGTACTCAACTATAATCCCGACACTAGTATGGCAGAGGTATGGAGATCCCTGGAACCCACAGGCCAGTCGTCAGTGAGCTTGAGGTTCAGTGTAAGACCCTGTCTCAAAAATTTAAGGTGGTGAGTGTTAGAGGAAGAGGCCTGATATCACCCTCTGGCCTCCAAATACATACACACTGCACATACACACACACACACACATATGTCCTTAAAAATACAGACCTATACCACACACATACACACACACAAAATTTAAAATATAATTCACTTTTAATTCAAAGAATTAAAAATAATTTAAAATAAACATAAAGATAAGGCAATTATTATTAAAATATAAACAATAAATATTAATAGGTTCAAACGTTAAAAGACAAAGTCAGTTTCTAGAAAAGACTAATGAAATAAATGATATTTTTGATCAATGAAGGAAAATATAAACAATAAGAAAAATTATTGTGACAAAATTACAGAGAAAACACTATATGTAAGTTATATAACAATAAGATGAAACCTAAATGAATTGCACAATGTTTGCTAAGATAAGAATTTGCAAAATTTGAGAAATATAGGCATAAATGTTTACAAACCTGAACCACGGGAAAAATTGTTTGGAAAAAATAATTCTTTCTTCAGACATATGCCTCCCAGGTAGATCACAGTAAGCCCAGGCTTACTAGGGAACCACATGTTCCCAGAATATATACCAACTGTTTCAAAATACAGAATGGAGAAAAAAAAACAGCTACTTTTATACTGCTAATATAACAGTCACTTGTTCTAGACCAGAAAAGCATGAGAAAATTATACACTGTTCTTACTTATATAAAAGTCACATCAATAGGAACAATCAAAGTAATCACTGTATCTGATGAAGGTGGCTACCCATAGCAACCAGGCAGTATCCATCCCGGGAATATAGCAATGCTATAGAAAACCAACATCGAGTTACTCTATCTCATTAACTGAGCTAAATGAAAAACATCAAGTAGGTGCAGAAACAGAATGTAACAAAATTTGAATCCATTTTTAAATTAGTAAATTTGAAATAGAAAAAAACTCAATTTAACATAGTTAAAACACTGAAATATTGCAAGCATTACAAGTCAGGAAACAAAACAGATGCCTTCTGTCACACCCACCATTCGAATCAGCCAGAAGTCTTAGCAGTAGGCAACAATGCTATTTTTAAAAGCATAAATATTGGGAAGGCGGATTTACAACTACCATGCTTGGAAACAATACGTTCACTTATCCAGAAAACCCAACACAATCAACTGAAAATTAGAAGTAACAAGAAAGCACCCAGATGTCTGATCAGGATCTCAGTTTGATTTTAGTTGCTGTGATGAAACACTGACCAAAAGAAACTGGGGGGAGTAGAGGATTTATTTGGCTTACAGCTTATACTCTGTCATCAAGGGAAACCAACACAGGAACTGTGAACTGGCTTGCTCCTCCCCGTGGCTTGCTCAGCTTGCTTTCCTGTACAGTTCAGACCCACCTGCCCTCGGATGGTACCCCACGGATGGTACCCCACGGATGGTACCCCCATAACGGGATGTGCTCTCACAGATCAATTACCAATCAAGAAAATGTCCCACAGACATGACTACGGGCAAATCTAATGGAGGCTCAGCTGAGGTTTCTTCTTCCTGGGTATGTCTAGTTTTGTGTCATGTCGACAGAAACTATTATAATCATTAAATAAAAAACAAGAGCATTCTGCACAAAAGCAATAAATCATGAAGGTATTATTAAAAAAACAATTTTAATAGCAAAAAGAAATGAACAAAAGCAATTAAATACAATAAAATCAAAATCTAATAGATGGGAAATCGTTCTCACAGGCATCAAATCACATTATAAAGTGTGTCATCTGGAGGAGCCTGTTACAGGGGCTATAATGGAACACAATGGAGAGGCAAGGCTGATCTGATCTATAATGAACAGTACTGTGACATTTTAGAGAACGAAAATCATTCCGTTCAATAAGCACTATTGACAGAATCAGCTGCCATTTATAAGCAAAATAAAAAGTTGCTGCCCAACCTTAAGGCTTTCTCAATTATTCATATAAAAGTAGAAGAAATATATGCAATAATTTTTTGAATTGGTCATAAAAGACTAAGCCCTTTTAAAGAAAAATATAAATGACAAAAACAATATTAATATATTTGATTACTTCAAAATCTTAATTTCTATAGGTCAAAGGTATTCAAACCTTGCAAGATGAGAAACAGATGAAAAGGAAATTTGCAAAGTGTATAACTAACAATATAGTAGTATTTAAATTTTTAATGTACTTCTTAAAATCCAGAGACAAAAGACAAACAAGTCAAAAGAAAAAAAGTGGAGGAAAATTTGCATGTAATACATCAAAATCCAGGTAAAGAGACATGCAGAAATTCCATGAAATTGGAATCCAGAAAACCATTGGAAGGGAAAGAAACTGTTTAGAAAGCAACTTTCTAAATAAACTACCACTGCTGTCACAGAACATAATGCTAATAAGATATCAATATTTATGAGAGGTTTGAAAAATTGTGGAGTTTTTTAGAAGTTGCTAAGAAATACCTATATTTTTATGCTGAGCAGGAGACAGGAATAAAGAGTTGACTTTTATCTCATTTGATTTTATCTTCATCTATAAAGTCTAAATTAGTGCAAATGTGTGTACATGTATGTATGGGTGGGTGCGTGCTTGTGTGTGTGTGTGTGTGTGTACATGTTTGAGGTTCAAACACAGGACTTGTACGTGGCAGGCAAGTACTCTATCACTGAGCTATGTCCAACACTTTTTCTTTATTATTTTTTGATGTGGAATTCCCCTCTGTATACTGTGAATATCATTGGTTAATAAAGGTACTGCTTTGGGTCTATAGCAGAGCTATAGGGGAAAAGAACTAGGTGGGAAAAACTAAACTGAATGCTGGGAGAAAGAAGGGCAGAGTCAGAGAGAAGCCATGTAGCCCTGCCAGAGACAGATGCTGGAATTTTGCCTGTAAGCCACTGCCATGTGGTGATATACAGATTAATTGCAATAGGATAAATTAACATGTAAGAGTTAGTCAATAAGAAGCTATAACTAATGTGCCAAACAGTGTTTTAAATAATATAGTATCTGTGTGATTATTTCGGGTCTAAGCTAGCTGGGCAGCTGGGAACCAACAAGCAGCTCTAAGCCAACAATTTTTGTTGGATTTATTCATTTTATTTCTGTGTTAGTGTTTTGCCTGTATGTATATATGTGCATCACATGCACGCTGGTACACACAGAAGTCAGAAGAGGAAATCAGATCTCCTGGAACTGGAATTATAGATGGTTGTGAATCAAACCCAGGTTCACTGCAAAAGCAACATATATGTTCATAAAGGTTGAGCCATCTCTCCAATCCCACCATGTCTGAATTATTTGCAACCCTGTGAACTAAATATCCAAAGAAGACTTACCCTGGTGGCATGTGTTTATGATCCCAGAAATCAGCAGCTGAGGCTGGAGGATAGTGAGTTCTAGGCCAGAAACCCCACATCCTCTTAGGCCCCAACCTCACAGCAAACAATCAACAGACCTAAGAATCAGCAGAGGCACCTCACTTGTCCTTGCTCTACACCTCTTTCTCATTCTTGTTCTTGCAGGTTAGTACAAGAAGTTGATGTGGGAGTCCCCTCTGTGTGTTGCTTGTATTGTTTAATGAATAAAGAAACTGTGTTGGCCTGATAGGGCAGAACTTAGGTAGATGGAGAAGACAGAACTGAATTCTGGGAAAAAGAAAGCAGAGTCAGAGAGAGATGCCAGGGATCTGCTGGAGACAGACGTTGGGAATTTTACACAGAAAGCCACTGCCACATGGAGATCCACAGATTAATAGAAATGGGTTAAATTAAGATGTAAAAAATAGCCAATAAGAAACTAGAACCAATGGGCCAAGAAGTGATTTAATTAATACAGCTTCTGTGTGGTTATTTCAGGGCTAAGCTAGCCAGGCGGCTAGGATGAACAAACAGCCCCTCCTTGCAACAAGAAGTCTATGTTTGTATAGACTAAAACTATGCAACAAGTCCAAAGAGACACTCCAGGGAGGCAGCTGCCATGTTCTGTACCTTGGTAAACTGAAGATAAGAAAGTGGGACCTTCCAGGAGACCCATAATCCCTTCAAAGAGTTTCCAGAAGCAATTGAGGTTTCAGAAAGGCCACCATTTATGCTAGGGCAAAAATCACTTGAAGGTCCTTTTAATTTTCTGATGTCTTTTAAGCTAGTCCATTGAACTTGGACAGAATTGAAATATAAAAGGTTTCAGCTGAGCAGGTTGCATTCCGTTAAGTGATATAAATTGCATGTGCCATTTAACATATCTTTATCTCTGCAGATTGTATTCTAATAGGCAAATTTATCTTCTCTGTATGAGACTTTCTTGCTGATTCCTGGAAGGCCGGTGTGTTATTATTCAAGCCTTGACTCACGAGAAGAGGAAACTGAAGAGATGGATATAAAGGAGTTTCGGGCCTAATTATTTGGTCACTGGAAAGGAGACAGACTGTTGCCCTGATAGACTGTTGCTGCCCTGTATGTGATACAGTTTAAGGCAAAACAGGACAAATGATGTGAGAATTACTTAAGTCCATCTACACCATTCTGCTGCCCTATGAAAGCATAAGTGGGTAAGATCTCTGCTCCTTAAACAGACATTACTATCCCACAGGAAATTAGCAGTGACACTGTGACCCTAGGAAATGGGCAAACCTACACAAGCCACAAAACGTAGGCTTCATGTAAGCAGAATGGGAAATTGGCCCACATCCCTGTGTTTCTAAAAGCTGGGGTCTGGTGTTAAAGTGAAAGGCTAGGTTCTTAGGAACTCTGGTGCAGAGAGGGAAGGAGAGGGGTCTTTTCTTGTGAATGTGGGGAAGGTCCTTGTAACGATGGGAGCAGGGTATGCACATTCAACAGTATATGCCCAGACTCGAAAACTGCATTCATCGGGGTGGATTTGCCTTCTCTACACATTCATTGGTGAATTATCTTAGTCTCAAAGATTTGGAAGTTAAAAGTAGCCATTTACATTCAATAAAACTTAGGCAGTAGCTACACAGGGTTTCCTTCGTGGCTTTGTTTCTGTTTGTCGTCTAAAGTCTGAAAGAACTGAGAGAATGTGTGTATGTGCCTTTATCATCCATTTCTAGTTTGTCGATTAAAATGTCTCATTACAGCATAAGTGATTTTATAGTCTTTGGCATACAATAAGTTTTGACACCCTAAAAAATATATTACATCATATATGCTGAAGAATATTAAGATTTCTAAATTGTAAAGAATCTTTTCTGGATTAAGTAATCATTTCAATTTTTATTTGTATGTAGCTTTGATAAATAATTTTAAACATAAAAGCCTGTTTGGGCAAGAAATATGCTTCTTAATAAGATAAATGAGCATTTTTTAGAAAATTAATTTACAAATACATGGATGAGTATTCTTCATTACTATGGGAAGACGGGATTTGCCATCAACTTCATTGTCTTTTTAGTGTAAGCTTGAAAACAACTGTCCCTATAGACAACTCAATGCCATTGCAAGAAGCTTTATTACAGTAATGTTCTTTGTTAACTTTTAATTCTTTTCTAATTATGTACAAAACGAAAGTCACCTCCCCAATGACAACATGATGAAGTCATCTTCCTTCAAAGTCACTGAAAGCAAAGAGGTGAAACTACCTAAGCTGCAAACAGATCAATTGGTAACAACTCCCGTCATTTTCTCAATACCAGCACCAGCACTTGGAGTTATCCCCTTTCATGGCCCCAGGATGCTTGCTCCATGATGTGGGAGTGTCATATATCAATCTGTTGATTTCACTGGTTAAGTAATAAACACACTGCTTGGCCTCATAGCTTAGAACATAGGTGGGTGGAGTAAACAGAATAGGATGCTGGGAGGAAGAGCTCAGACTCAACAGCTCTGCTTTCTGGAGCAAAGACGCCAGGCTCTGCTCTCCCAGGCAGCTCCGACCCAGG
>NW_026067925.1:1649554-1684554 GCF_014885135.2 Alexandromys fortis | reverse complement strand
TAACTCAAATCTGCAAAGTGTGCAAAAATGTTTATCTGTTCTCTCTCCCAAGGCAACATTAACAAGATGTTAAAAGAATAAAAATGATATAAACTCACTGCAATGAAAAGAATAGGAGAGTAGCTATTAGCAAGTGAAATATTTCTAAACATTTCTGGGAGAGGAAAAGTGGATAAAACATTCTGAAGCTGGGCAGGGGAAACTGTAGTCTAGAATATATGACAATAATGAGAGGGCCGCCGGTGAGCAGGGAGAGAATCTTCCCAGGAGAGCCTAGAAATCACCATCCCGCATCCAAGACCCAGAGCCACAGACAGAAGACGTTAGACCCTGAAAGTTATGAACAGTGCTGATTCCACAGTCCTCCCTTAATCCTTTAATCACACTGGCTGGAAAAATAAGTATTTTACTTCCACGCCAAAAACAAATGCTTAAACAAAGGGTACTTTTCTAAGGAGAATTACCAAAATAAAACACATAAATGGAGATAATGATGTGTGGGGTCTCTCAAAGGTTTAGGGAGCCCTTTAAACTGCGTAATTAAAGAATGTCCAACCTGAAGGCAGCCTCACTACACACTCATCCAAAAAAACATACACGTGTTGAATTTTTTTCCTTAGTCTTAAATATGATGGATGGCCAAAGTCCATTATGCACTTGTACTTGAGGTGAATGCAACTGAGAAGGAAAATACTGAGATAAGGCAGGAGAAAATTAACTTGAAGTGGTGTGGGTTACTCGGGGGGACAGGAGAAAATTTCAAAATAAAACCCAACGCCGGGTGTGATGGATGTCACAGACTTGCAGTCCCAGCACCCACGAGGCTTTGGCAGAAGAATCCTTAGTGCCAAGCTGGAGTTACATAGAGCAATACCATAGAGGATGAGTGAGGAGAGTCTAAAAATTGACAAGTTATAACTTCATATGCAAGCTCCCGTTAATAGGGAATAAGTTATTATTTTAAAAATCAATGAAATAACAGAAAAATAAGCACTTGGAAACAAAAATATGTGATTAACAAATTAAGCATTATGAACAAAGAATCACAATATAAAATGAGAAATCTCTCTGAGCACTGAACCAAGAAATTCTAATGCCCAAGTAACACAAATTCCAGAAAGAGAAAGCTTCAATTGGATCATAATAAAATGAATAAGAATACTTCAAATTTGACAACCAATTTCCAAACTAAGATTGTCTACCATGTACCCAAAACGACCTCCTGGTCCCAAGTTCCGGAAATTTCAGAATACTGAAGGACTGGAGAGGTTGCTCGGTGCTTAGAGCACTTGATGTGCTTTTGAGATACCAAGATTCAGTTCCCAGAACCCACATCAGGCAACCCACAACCACTTATGAGCTCCAGGGATTCTGAAGCTCTCTTCTAGCCTCTGCAGATACCTGCTCACTTGTGGTACACATGAAAATAAAATAAACGTTAAAAAAATAGAGAAAATTCTAAAATTTTCTTCAGCAGAAAAAAGAATTTGTTAAATTATGAGAAACATGTTGGTATCAAATTTGGAAAATGCATATAAATTTTAATGGAGAAGATTCTTCACAGTCATAAGCAAGGGGAGAAAAGGGTTTGGCTAAAAGCTCTAGCTTAAAAAAAAAAAAACCATGGAGACCTGAGTACAATTCCACAACACCCATGGGAAAGGCTGGGTGTAACTGCATTTGGGCTGCGTGCCACTGCTGTTGAAGGTGGAGATGGCAGGATGGCTGGAGCTTGGTGGCCACCAGCCTCGTTCCGGAGTCAGCAGGCGACCCCGTCTCAACAAATTAAGCAAATTGTAATAGAACAGGACACCCAATGTCCTCCGACGGCCTTTAAATATACACCACACACACACACACGGAAGGGGTATTTTCAATGTAAAATTTGACAGCCATTTTGATATTAATCTGAGAGAGCAGAACAAAGGCATTGTCAGGTACGTAAGAACCTTCCTACCTTTCCATGGAAAATTACTTTAAGGCACCTTCCAGAAAAGCTAAGAGGTGAACCACAAAGAGAAAGATATGAGATCAAAGAAACCGGAACCACAGCATAGAGAGTAATGAAAAGAAGACTCGAAATGACATCTCTTAGGCCAACTTAAGGAACAATCAGCCCAGGTTAGGAAAAAAAGAGCAGCTTAGTCCAAAAATAAGGCATTGATAGGTAGGGGGACGGTAGAAAAAAAACTAGTGCCTTTGATTTGGCCATATTCTTACTGCTGCAAAGACAGGATATAAAAGAGAAAAAAAAAGAATTGGAAACTCTAAGGAACAGCAAAACAAGGGAAAGAAAAAGATAATTATATCACTTGGCTCTACAATGGACAATATTCACAAAATCATAATCACATAAACACTCCCAAGCTTCAGTTTTTAAAATCCATCTGTAGACAAAGCACATAATTTTTACTCTGTTAAGAATAGAGCGTAAACTCCACAGGTGATCTGAAAATACAAGCTGTATGAGGAGAGAAGGGCAAAGGGGAAGAGAGAGATCACAGACAGTTTTACGTTAGTCCTCCGTCCTATAAAATGCAAGATGAGAAGGCAGATATTTTGGGATGTGTCTCTGCCGTTGGAATTAAACTAAGATTACAAAGCAGCAGATGCAATATAAGGAGAGGACAGATGTGGTCAATCAGAGAAGCGGTCAAGGTGCATCACTGTTTCCTGTCCTGTTAAAAGGTCTGTGGATACTGTTGGAAAGACACAAACAAAAGCAGGGCTTTAGAACAGTTGTTATGGATTCTAAAGAGTAGTGGCTACCTCCACAGACACACACATTTTAAAAGTTCAAGTGGAGTAGTACTGGGGGCATTAATAAGGCAAGAGATCATCACTTTTTTAGAAAACATTTCTATATTATTCTTCATCTTTGGGTTTTTTTTATTTGTCGGTATTTTGGGGGGGGGGGCGGAGGTCGTAGTTTTCTGTGACACAGAGGATCAAACAAAGCCAGGACCTTGGATGTACTAAGCAGTCTACCACTGAACGTCATGCCCAGCCCTCATCTTTTTATTATAGACATCTATGAGTTGGGTAAAATATAAATACATGAATAAAATGTTAAAGAGGTGTTACTGCACATATTTTACAGTATGAAGCATCAGAGTTCCAAGTGTGAGAAACGTGAGCAGGGCCAATAAATATCTTATGAGATCTTGTCAACTTACCCTCGGTTCAATCCCCAGTGCCAAAAAGAAAAGATATAGTATATGAGATTATATAAACTTAATTATCCTCCAAATATCCATTTTCTTTGAGGCACTCAGTGGAAATAATGGACAATTTTTAAACTATATGAGATTTCCTAGCAACTTAAAATAAAGCCATTCCCTCAAATCCCAAAGTGTTAGTGGTGGAAGGAAACAAGTGACTCCCACACATATGCTCTGTCCTCCATATGCTTGCTATGGCACTCACATGCATGTGCACACACAATCAATAAATAATAGATAGAGGGTAGATAGATGGTTAGATAGATAGATAGATAGATAGATAGATAGATAGATAGATAGATAGATAGATAGATAGCAATCTTCCTCCCTGTGGATGTCCACAGAAAGTGAATGAGCTGGTTGTCCTATGTTGGTGGACACACTACTCACTATCTCTTAGGCAGTGACACCACCCTCCCACAGTTCATGGTGAACATTTCTGGGGTACTTTTCATTGTCATAAAGATTAGAATAAACTCCCAATGCCCAGGAAGTACTCCAGTGGTCTGAGTATCGGGGACTTTTTCCTATTCATCCTGGACAGCAGTCATGCAGAAGGGACATAAACATCCTGGGTCCCCAGGGGCTCCTCCTCGACATTAGCTGTACCAAGTGAGATAAATATCCTTAATCACCATGGCCACTGAAGCAGAACACTCAGCGACTCTTATTAAGCATCCAACCCATGCCTTATCTGGTTTCAGAACTTCTGCATTAAAGTTAATTCTAAAAGTTCTTTGCTGGGGAAAAGTCTACTTCATTTTTAAAGTCTAAAATCCCACTACTCTTATGAAGACTTCCTTGACAGCTCATCTCTTGCTGTCCTTCCAGTTTTCCAGAAAGAATAAATGGCCCGTTACCATTATCTGTTCACACATTTGCATCATGGGAGCATAACTAGACATCTATAGGGTTCCTCCCCTAGTCTGAGAACTCCCTTGAGACAAGAAATATCTCAATCATGTCTTTCTCATGGAGTTAGACCAAGAAAAACACTTTGAAATGGTACACATCTGCTCAGTGGGGAACTAGATGTTAAGAATCAAAAGGTTTCTTAGAAACAAATTATCCTAGCTTTTATTGCTCACACTCTTCATATTTCCTCACAGACACATCTATCCTTTATTATCTATAACTTGCAAAGGGCGTTTTGTACAAGCTGTAGGGCCGCAGAGCTAGGTCTCAGGACGCATTGCAGTAGGGACTCTCGCCGCTGTAATCGCTTTTAGGCAGCTGCTTATCTGCCCTGCACTACAAGTGTCAGAGAAAGCCGGCCATTGTTGGTATCCTCTCATGTCTTGTTGGGAACTTGTCAGGGACTGTTCTTCTTTCTTTTGTCCTCCTTTGAGTGTCTCGGAGCCTTTAATAATAGATGGAGCATAAAGGGCACTAAGCACCATCCGCAGTGGTATTTATCCTCATCACTCCGACTTCCCTTTCTCTGTCCCTTCTCTCGCTCTCCTGCTGCTTCCTACAGATAGACCCTAGTATATGCAATGGTGTTCTTACAGGCTTTCCTGCTCTGCTTGCACCCGGTCCGTACAACTCCCCGCCCACAGTTACAGAAGCATAGTAAAGGGGAGCTCCCACTACTCTCGTTTCTCCTCCAGGAACTCCTTTTGTTTCTTCAGCCTGGGTCACTTCCGCTAGCCTCAGAACCTCCTCCTGAGCTTGGCCTCGCCTATGCTCTCAGGACATGCCCCAGTCTTGGTCACCACGCACCTCTCCTTTCTAAGTGGAGGCCATGTTCAGCAATCTGGGAGAGAAACCACAGGGTTCTTGTGGATACTGCACCTTAGACTTGCAGCAAATATGAAGCATCCTCTCGATGCAGGGTTTTCTCTTGGATCCAGCATAAATTCTCTATCTATCTCAGATCCTTAAAATACAACCCGTCCTGGGCATAATTTTGAACTGGCAATACATCAAATGCCACAGGCAACATGGTGCTTCTGCCTGCCTTCAGGACCTGGGCCTCACAATCTAGACAGGAAGGGCCCTGCTGTACACTTCTATTTCCTGCATGGCAACATGAGCAAAAATCACATGCTGGGCTTGCTGGGTTGTGTTTTTTTTTTTTAACAAAACAGCAAGTATGGATGAGCTCACTGTTATTCAAGAGGGAGGACGAACAATACAGGGGGAGAATGAGATAAAATACTATTTTTAGTATGGCACAGCTATGCCGCTCCTGCATATGAACTCAAAGAACTCGAAGTCCACATGCCACAGAGGTACCTCCACATCCATGCTTATTGTTGTTCTACCCGTGAGAGCAAGAAATGGAGCTGCTCTAGATGTCCATCAACAGATGAATGGGAAAAGAATATGTGGCACATATCATATACACAGTGGAGTTTTATTCAGCCATAAGGGGAAAATGAAATGACATTTTCAGGGAAATGGATAAAACTGGAATTCATTATGTTATTGAAATAAACCAGACTTAGACAAACACCTTATATGTGGAGCCTGGATTTTAAATCTCTCTCTCTCTCTCTCTCTCTCTCTCTCTCTCTCTCTCTCTCTCTCTCTCTCTCTCTCTCTCTGTGTGTGTGTGTGTGTGTATGTATGTATGTGGGTATGCATGAGAGAGAGAGAGAAAGAGAGAGGGAGGAGAGAGGGAGAGAGAGAAAGATGGTGGTGGGAGGGAGAGAGAGAAAACACAAGCAAGGCGATCATGAGAGAGGAGAACGAGAACTGAGGTGGATAGGGAACACATGTGACATAAGTGTGGGAGGTAATCCATCAGTGGGGTGAAAGGGAGCAGCAGGAGGGGAACGGGGGTCAGGAGAGGTCACTGGGAGGCCGACATAGTATGAAGATGATATAATAAAATGCATTACTCTCTAAGCTAACTTAAAATGGTAACAAGAAATATTGCCCAGTCAAACGAATAAAAACATAATTCACAGATCTTCAGAATACCTTAAACAATTTGTTAACAATTCATTTACCATCTGGTAGAAAAAAGGGAAACTGGGCCAGACAGCTTGGTGGAATTTTTAGACCTTCCCAGATTTGTTCTTCTTTTATTCCAGTGATGGCCCTTCCTTCACTTTGCTCTCCTTATTACACGGTTCTGTGGAGAAGATCCTCTCCTGTACCCCGCACTCACCTTCTATTAAGTCCGGAGAAGTGTCTAGGTCTGTGCTGCCCAGTGTATCAGTTACTAACTGCCCCTGCCTATTACATTCTTACTAACATGAAACAAGTGAAATTGCTAAGGAATGGTACCCACCTGTACACAGTGGTAACCACATGGGACAGAGCAGGTACAGAACGCTTCCACCTTCACCAGAAATGCTGCTGCTCAGGGCTAGCTAGGAGGAACCCCCATTCCAATCGGGGCTGATGAAAAGTCGCTCTGTAATGATGGTGTAGAAAGGTAACGTTGCCACAGAGGATTTATAAAACGCAGAGGCAAAATGTCTTGCCCTTTGAAATGCGGCTGAAGCTCTTCACGCTATAGAGCAAAATGCAAGTTTCCCTGACATAAAATAGCAGAGCTACGACTGAGGTGAGGATGTTTATGGGGAAGGACAAGGGAGAACAGGAAGCATTATACATGAATAAGAGGAAGAAAATTATGACACATGAGGCGAACGGAGGGAGTCTTCAGGGCAGTCCACGGGTAACATAATCTGGTTATATTTGGGGTGTTATCAGAATATGTATCCTAAAGTTCCTGAGCCAGTTTCTTTGAGGTAATCCCTGGAGTTAGCTACAAAAGGGTAGTGAGCAGGGATGTGGTTAGACTGCCAGGAGTAGAAGCTTGGCTATGAGAATGGTAATGCTACTAACATCTCCATACCCATGAACTCTGGCGTGGGTTAATCTTTCCACTCCTAGGTCAACAGGATATGAGCTAGTCACAGCCCAGACTAACCCTGCAAGCCTTCAGAATTTTGTTCTTTTGGGTCTCGATTCTATCTTCTTATAAAAACAGATTTATGAACTAAATAGTGGTCTCTGTTCTAACACTGGAACCTGTGTCTATTCTATCTTAGATACAGAAGGAATTTTCCAGGTATAATCAGGCCCCCAGGAATAACAAGACTATCTGGGAATGTACAGATGAATTTAAAGCAGTAACAAGACTCCTTATTAAAACAGAAGCAAGACATCATAGGAAAGTGGAAAACATTATGTTTTTACCCTGTGGTGGATGAACAGGGCCACAAGCCATAGAACGTGGGCATGCTCTAGCTGCTATGTAAAGGAATAAAATAAATTCTCCCCCAGATCTACCAGAAAGAATGGAACCGAGTGGCCTTATCCAGAGCCTACCAACTGATAGCATTTAAGACATTTCCAGAGCTCCAAATCCCTAGAGTTGTGTTGGAGCCCTGGGAAAACACATTCCATCCACCATTTAAAGATAATATTCAAAATATTGAAAAGGTTGTTTTTAGCCCAGTATTGTTTAAATGGAAAAAATAAAAATAAATCAAAATTCTTTCTCTCTGCTGATTTAAACCAAAAACTTCTCAACAGCTTCCTCTCCCTTACTTCCAATTAACTCCTCCCACCCCTACCGTCTTGTAAACACTTCTCAAATCTAACACTGCTGCTTTGGACCTATTTACCTCCAGCCTGGTTTTCTAACACAGCTCTGATTGGTGTCCTCACGGCCACTCTGTCCCCTTCTGTCCCAGTTTTCACAAAGCAGCAGGAGCATTCGTTCTAAAGGAAAACTATCAACCCTCACACGTAAGACATTTCAATAGTTCCGATGTCATCATCGGCTTCCACCTTCCTGAAACCCACTCAAAGTGACTTAAGCAACCACGTGTTAATTCACCCCGTTCCACCAGCAGTCTGAGCAGCGGGAGCTCAGCCTGGGTACAGTGACTTTGCAAAGCCATCACTGAACAAGATGGCTGTCTTTCATCTCCACTGTCCCTCATGATAACTTCTCCCCATTGAAACCAGCAGGGAGAGGACTGAGGAAGAGGCAGCGGCAACTACAGAAGTCTCCTCACCCCACTACTCAGAGCCCAGAACTTTTTCTCAAGGCTGCTCCCAACTCCAGGGGAGGAGAGAAAGTTAGGCACTTTAACTTTCCAGTCACTGCAGTGGAAAACAAGTAAGGCAGTAATAAAAGATGCAACAGGAAAAGAAGCAGAGAGGTTAGCCCTGTTAACTCTAACGACCTCGGAATGCATGACAAGCTTCTAGGCAACCAAAGCCTCATTTACTCCTTTGGGTCCTCTCTCCACCTTGGTCCTGAGTGTCACCGTCTGCTTATTTTTCAGTTCCTAAAGCATGGCAGGATTTCTCCAACTCCAGATGTTTGTGCATGGTCCTCAATGTGGCTCCGCTAAGTTCTGTCCTTTTTCTAATTTCAATCTGTATTAAGGAGTCTCTGGATCTGTTTGTGGCATCCCTCCACTCTAGGTTAAATGCTCCCCCAAAAAATTATCTACTATGTTGTCACAACTGTATACACATATTGTCTACTGTGACAAAGTCCTTGAAGGTAGTGATTAGACCCTACAATGTTTGCTATTTTGTTTTCAGTGCCTGGTCTAAATTCTGTCACATAGTAAGTAATAATCACTGCCTGTTGAGTACGTGTGACCCCTAAGTAAAAGTGGGGTGATGGTTACCAGCTAAATGAACAGATACAGTTCTGCTCCTCTAGAATATGTTGGAGTACACCCTATTCTGGGCACACATGCTGAGTTTTCTCATCTTGAGTGTTAAACATCAGACCCTAAAGCTTTAGAAATAATCCTCTATTGAATATTTGTCCTCTAAACTTCTGAGTTCTTGTAGAAATTGTATTGAATGCTGAAAAAAAAAAGAAAACCAGAAACACGGGGACACTCAGGAGGAATGAAGGCAATACCAAGCTGGGGGAACAGAGTCTGGCAGAACTGGTGGGTATTGAGAATCCCGGTTCCTCTCCCAGCCAGCCCTGTGAGGTTCAAGCAGAGTCCCTGAGAGAATGGTTCTACAGTACCCCCATGCGCCTTAGGGCTTGCAACATGGGCCAAAACCCCTGTGACCCACTTGGTAGAAGTAGCACAAATACAGACTCCACAGGTCCAGACAGGCTTAGACAATGGTCACATCAGTACCTCTCTGCCATTTGAGTATCATTGTAAGACTCCAGGGACTTTTCCATGACGGGGACAATGGGTGGGAAACCCCAGTAGTGACTAAATTAGAATTTTTCAGCAACCCTGTAGGACAATGCCCAGAGAGTTATTTAATTTGATTTAAAGCAAATAGAGATGTGACATTTCTTGCTCACCTGAGTTTATTGAATAAGATTTATATTCACTACATAAATGGATGGCTTAGTGATTTATGCTATATCCATGTGATGGATGAAATAATAAGCAGTCATTCAAACTAACAGTGACATACCCGGAGAGAAATAAGCTTCACAATGACAAAGCCCCATAAATAGTGCTTATTACCTGCATTTATTCTCTCCGGACACTCTCATTTTAACCTAAAAATCTGGGTCCATTCTGTCAGGGCCTCTCAATACAAAAAAAAATGCCTCAAAGATCTTTATTAAAAAAAATGGTCAGAAAAATAGAAAATGTATCCACTGAGAATAAAAATACTCACATTCTATGATGAGAACAATGTGTTTACTATATAGTGCAGACATAATTACTGGGCCTCTATGGGTAGAGACTCCATGTGATGATTTGCCTCTTCTGTTCCAACTTATGGAGGAAGAGTTTTCCATCCATGCAAAATAAATGAACCAGTCATTTATTTCTGATATAGATGCTACTCCCTGGGCCCCCAATATTGCACATTCTGACACATCTTGATCCACGTTGCTTTCATGACTTGATGATCAAGCCTGGGCACTTGATAAGCCTTGGAGAGGGCCCTCAGTCTGCTTTAGCCCTACTTAACTGCAGCTATGACAGAATACTGCAAAGTGGGTGATTTAAAAAAAAAAAAAAGTTCCTCATATTTCTGGAGGTCAGAAAGCCGTAGGTCAAGAGGCCTGCAGCTAACAAGGAAACACTCTCAAGATGACGGCATTCCTTCATTCAGGAGGGAAGAACTCTCATGACAGGCTATCTGGAAGACCCCACCTCTCAATACTGCTACAGTGAGATTTAAATTGTCAAGATGCGAACTTCGAGGGACACATCCCAATCATACATACTGTTTGAATTGTAGGCATTCTAACCGGCTTGTGGACAGTACCTGACTTTTTCCAGACCTCACCAATCTGGAAAGAAGGTTTTACCTTATTAAAAAAAAAAAAAAAAAAAACCATGATCCTTCCCCCAGCTCCAGAGATGCATCAGCTATTTCTGAGAATCCCTAGACATGATTCTACAAGTTCTGTTTCCTCTTGGGCTTCTGTTCTCATACACTTTTCTGAAGTTCATGAAACCTCACTCAGGTGGTGTCTCACTCTGACACATTGGCCTCTGAGAGATATTCATCCTCCCCCTCCCCATTGTTATTCTTTGACTTTCAAAGAGCCCATCACCTGTGGGTGCCAAAGTGGGTGCTGTCCCTTATTCAAGGCAAAGAAGAGCAATCACACTACCCTTCCCCAAGAGAGAAAACAGATCTCGTTCCTATCCAATGGGACAAAAGAATCTGAATTGTTTGTCTCTCCTAGATGACTGGGTCTTTCAAAAGGACAGCTTATTTGGCTCTGTGGAGCCCGGCCCTCTAAATGTCAGACTGCAAATGGAAAAAGGCAATCTGAGATACACTCTTAGCTGTCATCCCCTCTCCAGTTTTTCCCAAGCAGCCCAAACAACTGTCATCTCTTTTCTTTAGGGCAAAAAGTACCGGGGTGAGTTCCTTATGGTTCTGGCTTTATTTTGTCACCTGTCTTAGTTGTAGTCTGTGGTGTCTACTACACACACAAAGCTTTAATTTGACCTATTTTATAATAGAATGACTGCTTTTAATTTCCCCGGCCTTACCTATCTATCTCTGCCTGTTTCTAAACCACAGACAAAAAAGTAAGATATCCTCCCTGATAGCTGAGACCCCTTGAGATTAACCCAGAATTTAAGATTCGCAGAATGTCTGTGACTTTCTCTCCTCTGTCCTACCTACAGGAAGTTCTGATGCTATAGCCGACTACATGAGGGTTTGAACTGTGTCCACCTCCATGCGTCATTGACCCCTGTGGGATGATCTAAACATTACATCTTAGATGCCAAGATTCTCGGCATAAACTGATCACACAATATTGAGTCATTTAAGAAGTCCTATCCAACTAATCATAATTTTTTTCTCAAATTTTCTCCAACCAGAAAAAGAAAATGTGTTTTCCTATTACATTCAAAACCTCAACACCTCTGAATAATTTGTTAACCCTTCCCTCATTTCAAAGGTAAAATGACATCTTCAGGTTCAGTATTCATTAGCCTATAATAACATGTATCTCATTGAAATGTGTTTGTACATGCTTTCCCCACCTGTGAGCTACAAGAACTGAAGGTGTACACTCTTCATTGATTCATTAATTCATTTATTCAATAGGCATCTTTGTTTCACTATGTGCCAGACACTATCCTAAACCCCATTTATCAGCTCTGTCTCAAGAGACATTAAATTACTGGGTTTTGTTTGAGCAAAGGAGAATAAAAAGAACTAAGCAATAAGTAATTACTCTGATCCCCTGCCCTAAAAAAAGCAAGCTTTTGTTCTTCATCTACTTCTTCCACGGCACACAGAGGGTTCTGCCAGACATACTGCTTCTCATCTCTCCAGATCCACCCAAATGAAGGACTCCTTAAAACATCTCTGCACAAGAGAGGAAACGTGAATTCGGTAGCCCTAGCCCTGGCTCCCTGAGGCTGACATTCTTTCTCCACTATCTGATGATGGTCTTGGGGAAGCCTCTCTCCTCTTTTTTGACTGAGAACCCGGAATGGATGTAAACTTTTCTCTCAAGTCTCCATATTTCTTCATAGTATTAAATGTAGAAAAAAATTACTAACACTAAAAAAAAGAAAGAAAGAAAAGAAAAAGAAAAAAAAGAGTCCACAGAGGGAACTAGTTCTGGTTCATAGTCAGGCATGCTGTTAAAGTTCACAGGTCCTGGTTTACCATCCTTAAATCACCCCAGGCTATCCCTCTCCTATACGTCTATCACGTTAGAGCCTCAAAAGCTATACTTCCTATAAGCAAGGACGTAAAATGGTGATGAGCTCCCTTCATCCTGCTCAGTTCCTCCCACCTCTCAGACCATCTTCTTCCCAGGAGCTTTGGAATTAGCTAAATCTTCTGTGTGAAAATAAAAGCCCTTCCTTTGTAGACAGCCATACTCAATTTTGTTTGTGCACTCAAACTCAAAATATGATAACAGCGTCAAAACCAGACCAATGTACAGTTATATGGGGGTTGAGCATATTTTCCTTCCCTGTCAGCTCCTATGCCCCCACTTCCCCTTCCCAGGAACTTTAGTTATATGACTTCCCATGAAATTCACTTCCCTTTGGGTACCTTACCCTCGACTGTCAACTTGCCCCATACAAGCTTTCAGCTTTGACTTTGGAATGCCCAACTTAGAGCATGCACACACACACACACACACACACACACACACACACACGTACACACACAAGCACATACACACGCACATACGCACGCGCACACATATTTGAAAATGAATGAATTGGCGCATATCCCTCCTTAGGGTATGATTTACTCCTTGAAGCAAACTTGTCATAAACCTGAAAAGTCTTAGCAGTTTTATGTTTTATTATAAAAGAAATGCATATTTTACATCCTAATTTTAATATATTGATATTTTATAAATGAATTAGGTTTAAAATTACTCAGAATCATTTTAGATAACACAACCATTTTCCACATTTCTCTCTACCTGTGGGCCAGTCTCTGAGGCTGGGGCAGAAAACAAGTCACTTAGCAAACCTGAACTGAACTTGACTCAGTAGACAGCTGTTAAATCAGATTCAACATCCAAGCAATTACTCTTATCTCTCTTGATATCATAATATTTCAAGAGTCTAGGCTTATTCATGGAGACAGAAATAGAATTTGGTGGTAATTGACTTGTGTTTTGTACACAGAGGCTGTTTGCCTACTTCCTTGCTCTTATGTTTTATTTTCACATGAGAGCGATTACCGAGATAAGGAGCCTACCTGCCAATGATTGACAGCTGAGTGTTTAATGACTGCCTGGTGGAAATATAATCAGCATCTTTTCTTATTGAAAAATCAAGGCACTTGTCATTTGTAGGCAAAAAAAAAATGTTTCTGATCCACTGGTCAGTTTGTTATACTGTTTGGGGGAAATACCACTGAAAGAATTTTCAGCAAAGATAGTAATGATGTTGCTCTCCACAACACTAAAGTTATCATTTTCATCACATCAACATGATTAAAGAATTTCCAATGACTCATGGTCTCCGCAATCAACTTTCTTTAATCAGTTCTGGAACACCGTCTTCATTCCTGTATATTTGTTGTGAGCCATGAAAACTTTAATAGCTTTGCCTTACAGCTATTTATTGTGAGTATTCAGGCTCTTACAGGTTCCTAAGTAAGTCAAATTTGTGTGTGTCCCCTCTCAATTATTGAGATAAGAATTTAATCAATTCATCTCATGTGGATATTGATGTTTCCTGAAGACTTTTTTTTCCTCATCAGTTAAAGAATAAATCAATCTTTAATTTGTAAACTTTGACTAACACCTCCACCCAATTCAGTATAAATATATCCGATGGTAGGAAAACAATTTTCAAAACCACTTCACTGTTCAAAATAAGTTTCTCTTAGGAAATAACTTGTTTAAAAACTGAAAGCATTTTTTTAAGTTGGTTTAATTACTTTGGAAGAAAGCTTCACTCTTTTGAAAATTTCCCAAGTACAAAAAGTGATTATGGGGGCTGAAAAGACAGCTTGGTGGTTAGGAGCACTGGCTGCTCTCCAAGAGGATCCCAATTCAATTCCCAGCACCCAAAGAGCAGCTCACAGAATCTATGACTCCAGTCCCGAAGGATCTCTCACCCTCTTCTGGTCTCCACAGGCACTAAGTACAGACATAAAAGCTAACAAAAATCCATACACATAATAAAGAAATAAAATTTGAAAAAGAATACTATTAAAAGTGGTTATGTAAAAAAAATGCAGTCAAACTAGTCTATATCAAATAAGTTACTTGAGTTGAGAAGTTTGTTTTTTTTTAAAAAAAAAAAAACCCTCTAAGTACTGTTTAAAATTTTGGCAGGAAAAAAATTTTTGCCATGTGTATATTTTCGTAAGATTTAGGATAGAGCTTCCAACAGTAAGAGTGTAGTTAAATGTGTGGCTTTCTTCAAACGAGAGAAACACGTTTTACACCCATTCACATTTAAACATAATAAATCCTATATTTAGACAGGCTTCTCAAAACATCCTAAACCTTTTAATTTGGAAGTTGCTGTTTACTGCCAATTACAAATGACAAGGGGTAGTTTTGTCGTCTTCTCTCTAATTCAACGGGGACAATATTAATGTCTAGTCTTCTATATACTAAAGACTGCTTTTCTGAATTTCCCAGACGATTCTGCTTGCTTTGGGCAATTTGATGCTTGCACTGCAAACTGTCTTCATTAAGCAAGATCCATTCTCACTTGGAAATGCAATTTTTACTTGTTTCCTTGCACTGCCAGGGGATGAACACGGGGCCTTGCACAAGCTAAGCAAGTACTCAACTCCAAACTATATCCACAGTGTTTTAGGTTTTAAATGTTCATAATTTTTTAAAAGAAATCAATAATGACAGTAAAATTGCAAAATTCAAAAATGTAATTTTGTGCTATTCAAACTAGACCAAAAATAAACATCATTGTTGTGGTAAATATTTTACTGGATGTAATCTTGGCAGGAATTCAAAGTAAATTGTGAAAATTGGATATGAGAGAAAAGTCAAGAGGAAAAGAAATCAAAATCTGTCCGGGAGTCTGGCTGTAGATGCCTAGATTTGTAAAATTCTGCATCCTTCCCCTGCTTCTCCACACACCTAGCCCAGGGAAGGTGAAAAACTGGGCTCAGTGGTTGGCCCCGGATGTACAATCAACCCTATCTGAACCAGACTGACTAGGCCATTTGGACTACCTAAAAGAAAAATGTTTGCTTTGAAACTGTGAGTTACAGGTCCTCAAGCACACAGAAGAACCAGGATTGAGGGGATGAAGAGAGAAACAGAACAAAGCAAAGATGGCTGCATCCCCACCAAGCTCTGGGCATCGTGGTGCCGTTGCTATCCCTCCTTCCTTTTGGCCATCTAGGGCTGAGAGCCAGTGGAGTCCCAGCGTTGTCATGTGCTGATTGGGTTGAGTTTCTTCCCAGCAAAACAACACAGCACAAAAAGAGCTCTAACATTCTTTGTCTCTAATTCAGCTAACACTCATGGAACACATAATATAACTGAGTTCTAAAAAATACTGATTACCATAATTAGCTTCAGAGCTCTCTGCTCTCAATGCATTTGTAATCTAGGAAGTACTCTAATGGCATGGACATGAACACTGGCTTTCAAGATGGTAGGGATTTCCCAACTGTGAAAAGACTTGCTTTTGACTAGAAGAAATACTAAGGCAATGGCAAAGTCATGCAGTGGACCACATATTTGGGATTAGAAAGTCACTGTGTGTTTGAGGTTTAAAATAGAAGAGGGAAGTGGGGAGAACTGAGAAATGTGTGTGCATGCAAACTCACAGAAAAGGCTTGGAGGACACGCTAAGGCGGTTGATCTAGTTGGAGATCTTCCAAAAGGAATAAGCATGACTTAAAGAAAGAGAAGGTGATCAAGTGCAGCAGAAAGAGCTACACAATTAGTAAGACCCAGAAAACTCAAAGCTGCTTGAACCAGATATTTAAGGACGGTGGTCTCAGGGCACTAAGCCATGAATGGTGCCCTTCTACAGCTGTATTCGGTACATCCACAAAGTCAGCAAGAAAATACTGGAGCTCTCTTGCATTCATTTTTATCTTATCTTTTCCTCTTCTTATTCCTATAACTATTCTATGTAAAATGTATTTTAGGATTTACATTTAATTTACCAATGTTTATATAAATACTGATAGGGTACATATAAAATTCGTAGAGAATAACAAATGCAACTTCACAGGTTTTCTCTCAGATTTCAAATCTTTAAAAGATAACATAAGGCAGAAAGGGGTTATTGTAGGATAAACATTATTAAGTATACATAATTAAGGGAGTCTATTCTATCAAAGTATTTTATATACATGTAAATGCCATAACAAAATACATTATTTTGCTTAATTAATAAATGCTAAGACAAAATAAAATAAAGGTAAGAACTTTAAGCATATATCAAACTCTGCTTCAAATCATCTGAAGAGCTTTTGACTACATGGGTCTAACATGACCCTTTCACAGGGGTTGCATACCAGATATCCTACATATCAGATAGTTACATCTTGATTCATAACAGTCGCAAAATTAGAGTCATGAAGCAGCAATGAAAATAATTTTATGGTTGGCTATCACAACATGAGGAGCTGTAAATATTAAACGATCTCAGCATTAAGGATATGAACCACTGTCCTATATATGGAGTGATGGAAGAGAAAGGGAAATAAAGAGAAGAGAGGTGGGTAGAGATAATTCAAATGCAAATCATCAGTTATAGGAACCAAGTTGTTAGGACCGTGTACTGTGTAATTCCAACCGTATTGTGTTCTAGGGATTCTCAAAAAGATAACACTATGGAGATTGTAAGAAAGATCAGTAAAAGGTGAGGATCTGAATGAGAAGAACATGAGACATTTTTAGGTAAATAAACTACTCTCTATGATACCCTGGTAGCAGATATGTATTGTCATGCAAACACATGAGATGGACAAAACCAAGAGTGAACCTTAGCATAATGAAGCCATTGTCTGTATAATCTAACCCTGCCCTGATAGGATAACTATGGAATTATATTCTTATATTTCAAAGTCCTGTGCATGGTCTCAAAAAGATTGCAAAGGTCTGGTGGCAGGTTCAGTGGACAAAGCACTTGCTAATTGAGATGGGAAGACCCACCTTCCATGGGTAGCATCATTTCTCTGAGCTGGGATTCTGAACTGTGTAAGTGGAGAAATCAAGTTGAACACAAGCATCCATTACTCTCTGTTCCTTGACTGTGGATGCCCTGTAGCCATCTGTCTTAAGCTCTGCTACCTTGACTTCCCCATCATGATTAACTATACCTTGAACTATGAGCCAAAATAAATGTGTTTGCCTTTAAGTTACTTTATGACAGAATGTAAGAAGAAACTAAGACAAAACTTGACTTCAACTTTGTGCCTCCAAATGTATATATACATACATGTTATACATCTTTGCATTAAAGCCTTACACTTGCAAGCAAATACACACACATGCACACACACACTACCTTTATAAACATGTGGCAAGAAAAGGAGGAGGGGGATGAGGAGAAAGAAGTGGAGGAAGTCATCCCCAGAATATTACTTCTCAGTTACTTTTTCAGCTCACCCACTAAACTTTGTCCTTAAGTATTTTAATTAATCCATCGTCTCTACATGCAACAATGACCAACATGTCCCAGTCAATTTTAAAAGTTTACAGTAAAATAATAATACAGTCCCAACCTCTAGCTGTTTTATCAACCTAGAATAGTCCTCAAGTGATGTTACTGGTACACAAATCCACATTTTTAAGTATTTGTCTGTTTTTCTGCCTACTGGCTGTCTACACACAGAGAGAAATATGTTCTTCTATTGCAAAACAGAACCATTCCACCCATACTGATCCGTGACTTCCTTTTATGCTGTCTTTCTCGAATGGTATTTGTAGACCTAGTCTGTTATTTTTAATAGTTGCACAACATTGCATAGTATGATTGTGGCATAACTTGGCCATATTCAAGAATTCCTTGTTGGATTCACTGCGCAGGTGGGTGAGTGCCACTCTGATGAAAAAGCGTGTGGTGGAAAGAAGGGAGGGAAAGAGAATGGAGCAGTTTGTGTTCTATGAAGAGCTGCAGAACTGGAGACACAAACATGGTGAGGAATAAGCCTGCACTACTGCCTGAAGCCATGGTGATGTCCTACCCATGTTATCACCAAGAGCCATGTCTGGGTCCCTGCCCTACCACAGCTGGGGTCTGTGTTGATATCTGTGGCCTGTGTTGCAACCAAAAGCTATGTGGATATCCGTGGTCTGGGCTATAGCCTGAAGTCATGTTGATATCCAAGGGCTGGGCTAAGCTGGCCCCACCCCTCCCAGGAAAGCTGGCCTGATGTCAGGGGTGCAGATGATCTGGCAGGCTGATCAACTTGGCTTCTACTCAGGCCCAGATCCAGGACTTTGAGTTGGTTAACCCACCTCAACATCTACCCCATTTGTGAGCAACTAGAACTCGTGAAGGAGTCAGTCCTGTGGAACCATAACCACAAGATTTCCGTGACTCAGAACAATAACAGAATATCTGAGAAGAGTCTTGGTGAGGATCCAATATTGATGGTATAGCAAAGGCCAGAGACTTTGAACCAGACCAACAACCCATTGCAATGAACGTTTGCAAGTATTTGGGCAGAAGGGTCTACTATATGGTACACTACAGCTTCCACTATGACAAATGAATATGTGATGGAGAGATGGGAAAGACAGAGGAGTGGAATGATACATGCTCAGCAGAAAACACAACAGTTGTGGTGGGCATGTAAGGAGGCTGCTGTTGAGAAAGGAGCAGGTCGTTGCCCAGAGGGATCGGCAAGATTTTTTTAATTCTTTTTTTTTTTATTTTATTCTGGTGGGGAGGTTACAAGAGTGAAGAGCAGATGTGGAAGGACTGGGAAATTAATGGAATCAGGGTACATGATGTGTTATTCCCAAAGAATCAATTTTTTTAAATTAAATAAAAAAAAGAATTTCTTGTTGATGAACACATGGGGTTTTTTTTCAGACATTTGCTGTTAGAATGTTGTTCTGTCTTTGTACATATCTTCTAATAGATTTTGATTTTATTGCTGTAGAATGGATTTCTATAAGCAGAATTAGGGAAAAAACATGAACAAATCAAAATTTTAATAAATACTGTCAAATTAAATTGCAACACACCTCTCAAAATTTACATCCCCAGCACAAATTGATGAAAGTGCTCATTTGCCATAACCTGGGGAAAGCTGGGTATTAAGGGCTTTTCTTTACAGTTTTTTTCACATAATAGTATGGAAAGTCATCTACCATTGTGCTCTTTCAATCACACTTCTTGTATTAAAAGCTAAATTGGGTACCATTGAGACATCTGCTGGCCATCTGACATTTGTTTGCTGTGACTGTCCTACCACATATAATTCTACTATTTCTCTTTTTCGTGTTTCTATAAGCATTTCTAGGATTGTGAGGTTATTAGTTCCCTGGGTGATTGACACATGTATACAGGCACGCATCACAGTGAAAGAAGGAGAGAAGGGGATGCGCTCTCCCGCTTTGCCATTCGGTGCTTTTCTCTGTCAATTTGTCTGACTTTTTTCCAAAGCAAAATTTTTGTGTATCCTTGGTTTCCTGTGTGTCCTGACAAAGACTCTATGACATTGAGCTTTTATAGATTCATTTCTAAATTTTAACCTTTTGGTTATTTTCCTGTCTTATATATAAAGAACTAAAGATCAACGTTTAGCTTGGTGTTATTTGCAAAATGGATTTTTTTCACTTAAAGTGAAAAGCAATATTCTCAGTATCAGTTATCAGCCAAATCTTCATCTTCTTCATCAAAATGAATTTTCCCATTCCATAAATATTTGGATCTGTCTCTGGTTTCTTTTCATTGCATGTGTTTTTCTGGCAGTCTATTGTCAATACCTATCTAGGCGCTACATCTATTTGATTCAAATGGGTTTAGAAACATTAAGTTTTACTAAAAATAAAATTTTCTTATTATTTTTCATATTTTTTATTCTTTGTGTCTAACTTCATATTTTTTATTAAAATAAGCTGGACATTTTATTCTAAGTATATCAAACTTACATATTAATTTACTGATAACTGACATCTTTGGGAAGATCTGGATTTTGTAATATGAAACTTCCCTTCAGAGATATGACACATCCCTCCAATGTACTTCCCCTGTGGCCTCACAACTTTGCATCTTTTCCTACCCAAGAATCTTGGGGCTCCTCTTTTAAATCTCTTCCTTAAGAGTTTGCCAGTTTTGTAGAATATGAGAAACTAACAATAGCTAAGAGTCCCACCCTAGAACCGAGCTCTGGAAACGTCACAATGGTGAAAAAGATATTGTTGGATCTCAGTGCAGAAGAGAGAAAGTCTTAGAACAGGGGACATCAGATGCTGTCCTCAGAAAGGCCTGCTGGGGAGTCTAGACCTTTCATAGTGAACCCTAATGGAAGGAAAGTCAACAGACCAGCAAGAGGGACAGGTTGGGAAACAACATTCTACCTGGGACGCTTCCTGGGTTCCTCGTGTTGCTCTAAGAAGATTATTACCGCCCATCACAGGGCTTGATGAGGACAGCATACCATCCCCGCATCAGCACCAACCTGATCCTTCAGGCCATTGTTAAATAGGATGAAGTTCTGATTGCAAAGAGCAGGTAGTCTCTCCAACCACTGAGCATTCTCTTCACCCCCTTTCCTTTGTCTCCATCTGTGAAAGAATTAATCACAAGACAAGAAGACATTCTCTAGGAAACAAAAATCCTTGGGTCAGAGGTATTTCTTGGGTAGGGGGACCTGATGGGATAAGACTATTTGTTTGGGGAATGGAAGCCCTAGAAAATGCATGAGCCTTTATTCTAACACCAGAATTGTTCTACTCTGGGATATATTCTGTTTTGGTGCCAAACTTTGATGCCAGAGAAGAACAAGCCAGAAGAGAGGATCATGTCTTCCCACCAAGGCACATATGACCTGTTGAGATTATTGGTGATCCCCAAAGATTGTGAGCTTACACAGAAAAGAGGTAATCAAGCTACCTGAGACTGCCATCTTCGGAAATGCCTGCTTGCAAGTCTGGATGTAAGAACACTTTCAAAAACCAGCAGACGTCTCTCTTAACCACAAAAATTTTTAACAAGAAATTGATACGCACAATTATTCAAGTGAAAGGGCTACAGAATAGAGTGAAACCAAAGATAATCTATCAATTTATCCTGATAGAAGCAAATGGGTGAATAAATTAGCAGGAGAGGCAGCTTTTATTCTACAGTAAAATGTCATTATTAGAGAGAAAGGAATGTCAGAATTAGAAAATCACCATTTAATAAACTATCATAGTCATAATTAATACAGCCAAGACACATTGATGGATGCTAAACCTAGTGAAGGAAGTTCGACAGTCTTGACGCAGCTCCTAGCAACTTATTTGCTACTTGCAAAGAAAAGAATAACTTCGAGTGGAACAAAATTGATGAAATTACTGTAGTCAAATCATCAAATAATGGGACAAATCAAATTGTGTCTCCCTTGATAAAATGCAGTAAGAATACAGAATTGATTCTGTGATATTTGGGGCAAAAATTCATAATCTGAGTCTAATCATGAGAAGGCATTTGATAAACCCAATGAGCAGTGTTCTGATGTACAGCTGCAACTGGTACCCTTGTATGGTTAAAGGAGATGCTCGTGACTGGATTCCTTCACATGTTTTTGTTACTATTATGCACACATTGATTTGTTTTTAAAGTTCATTTAAGAACTAAAAGAAGAAGGTGGAAATAATAGGAAGAATAAGGAAATGTCCCAGATACCAAAGGGAACTCAAGAAACATGGCAACTGCCTGCGGCAGACAGCATTGAGACGTTTGATGACATTTGAGTGGATTATACAATAGTCATGCATCAGTTTTAATTTTTCTGGTCCTGGTGGCTCTTTGTTTTAAAGAGGGTGGTTTGTTTCCTTGTTTGCTTGCTTGTCTGTTTGCATGAACTACATACCGAGTGCTGGATGTGATAGGACACCATGCCAACAACTTACTCCTGAGTGGGTCATAAACGATATTTTAGGAGCTAGAGAGAAGGCCCAGCAGTCAAGATTTGGGTAATATCTTATACAAAGTTTTAAAACTCATCTTCCAAGTTAGAAATTAATGTCATGGCTGCTTTGGCTGAAGAAACTGTGTCTGGGAATGGAAGTGGGAAATCCTGAAAAGGCTGGAGCTGAGTCAGGGTTTTACAAGCGAGTTTGTCTGGAAAACAACCCGGAGCTACACATTCATGATTCGATATATATGCTTACGCTTCGATTTCAAAACAAAAGGATTCTTTGTGAAAGCTAAACAGTAAATCAGGCTGGCTTTTATACACACACACAAGAGTTGGGAGAAGTCTCTACTGTGGGAGCTGGGTTGATAGCCCAGTCAGTAAAGTGCTCATCTTACAAGCGTAAGGACCTGAGTTCAAGCCTCCAGAACCCATGTTAAAAGGAAAGGGGGAGAACAGTGGCACCCACTTGTGTTCCCAGCACTGAAAAGCTAGGACCCTGTCAGATCCCAGGGACTCACTGGTCTACTTGGCAAACACCAGGTTAATATATGACTCTATCTCAAAAAAAAAAAAAATGGATGACATTTAAAAACAAAAGCAGAAATGGTCTGCACAAAAAAAAAAATATTCAGTTTCCATAGCCTTGGGGAATATTTCTTGGTATGCATAGACCTATTGGTTTGTTTGTTTTTGGAGACAGGTTTCTTTATGTAGCCTTGGCTGTCCTAGAACTAGCTCTATAGACCAGGCTGGCCTCAAACTCACAGAGATCTGCTTGCTTCTGCCTCTGCTGGGATTAACGGCGGGTGCCACCACATACAGCCTTTTATTATGGAAAGTATCATTTGGAATACTTCTGTCTCTTCAAAAATGTTAGATAGATGCAGTGGTCTACAGCTGTCGGACCACTCCTCAAGCTACCAAAGCCCCTGAACTGTCTAATTTATGTGTTCTTAATAATCTTTTAATTTCCTGTTCCCTTCTGGTTTTCTTTCCAGAAGAATGACACTGAATCCAGCAAAGCCTCTGTTTCCACAGTCCCTCCTCTCTCTGAAGAGCAAATTCTCATACATTAATACAAGCCATTGTGTGAGCAGAGTTATGACCTAACAACGCCCTGCTCTTTAAGTATTTCCCCATCCTCAGCAAGGCCCACAGCATTTCTCTGCTGCTTCCCTGGAATTAATTAATTCATCAAATATTTATTGAGAACATACTATGAGCCCATGCCATTCTAGAAACTGGGACTACAGCCGAGAATAATGTCTCTGCTCTCATGGAATTTACAGTCTAGTAGAATAAGCAAACCATAAAGAAACAACAATAAAAATTTTTCAGATAATGATATTTGCTTAGAAAACAATAACAGGTAATGAAAATGACTGGGAAAGGTCCTTTCTAAGCAGAGTAGTCAGGTCTGAGACAGAATGATGGCCAGCCAGCCCCAATCCAAAGAAAGAATGTTTGAGGCATGGAGCAGAACAAATGCCAAGGTGACCAAAAAAAAATCAAGCAAATTTAAAGTAACTTTAATATAAGTTCCTGGCAACTGGGAGCAGGAAGATGTTGCTGTTTCCATGGTTTTACTGCTTACTCCAAACACCTAAGCCTAGCTCTTATCCCATACCAGGCATTCAGAGTACATTTGTGTAGAAAAAAATAATCATTGGAAACAGCAGAAGGGCTGGACTTTAAAGATGGGTGGGTAAACCAGTGATGGAGGGAGACGAGGGTAGAAAACAGGGCCTCAGCAGCTGGTGTTTGGGGATTTATAGTAGGGAATGGAACACTTTGGCAGGGTTCTCACTAGGAGACTGAGCCTATTTACTTTGCGCACAGGCATTACTGCTGAGTACAAAGAGCATCATAGTCTGGATGGACATGCTCAGTGTTGGAGCCTGGCTCCCCACCAAAGGCTCAGGCAGCCAGCAACCTGGGCTTCCTAGTCAGAGCTTCCTAAGCTTTTGCTCCTGGAGACAGAGCAGGGATGACTGTGTGCATCCCCAGTTGGTTCCTCCTACTTTCCACCTTTTCTCAAATGGAATATCAAACCTGTCCTTGCCCACCACACCCCCACCATATAACAATATAGAACTCTTTTTTTCTACCTTCTTTTCCTCAAGTGTGATATGTCCTGCTTTCTTTCTCTCTGTTTTTCCTTCTTGAAGGGAGCATCGTTGCTGAGCCCCAAAAGCTTCAATCACCTACCTATAGATAGTCTGCTCCTCTCGTTCCCTACAGAGTCAACCAGGGCAAGACAGACCACCATACTCCCTCTTCCTTTTCGATTTCCTGTTATTTTTCCTGCAAAACAAAGCTTGTCTTTTAACTAGACTCCACTCTCCCTGAGTTTCTGGTCTTCCCCTAAAAATCTGAAGAAAAAAAAAAAAGAAACGGATTTTGTAGATGAGAGAGAACATGTGTCATTTGTCTTTCTAGGTCGGAGTTGCCTCACAGTCTGATCTTTTCTAGTTCCATCCATTTACCTGTAAAATTCGAGATTTCATCTCTCTTTGCAGCTCTAAATAAACCGTAATAGATGTGTACCACATTTTCATTATCTATTCATCAGCTGAAGGACATTTGGATTGTTTCCATTTCCTAGCTACTGTGAATAGAGTGGGATCGTTGCAGAAAAGGGGGCAGAGAGATGACAAGAGCAATAGGATCAGGAAGTGTGCTATGAGATTCTGTCCCTTAGAATCCTCTAAGAAACTACACCCATGAAATCTTCACAACATGGCTGCCTAAACAAGACCTGAACAAAGACAGCACCGATAGATAAGTTGACAAGGGAGGGGGAAATCTCACAGTGCCTCAACCCCAGACAAAGAAGTATAGCAATTAAGGAATGCTGAGAGCTAGGATAGTCTTCCCTCATAGGTAGTCTATTACCAAGTGCTCAGTCTTCAAATCATAAACATACAGTATACACACTGAGCAGGTTATATTTGCATATTTAAGTGTGTGTGTGTGTGTGTGAACAATTAAAGAAAAAGAGGCCATGAATTTGAAAGGGAGTCAGTGGGGGTCCGTGGGAATGGTTGAGGGGAGAAGAGGGAATGAAGAAAATTACGCAATTATATTTTTATTTCAAAAAATTTAAAATATTAAAACGTTAAAAGAGAGTTTTTATGTGTTGATTTCTGAATCTCTCTTCCTCTTGCTGGAGTCTTCCATCCTCCTCAATCATGGTGTTTTCAAGTACAAGCCCATCCAATTTCTTCTCCATGCCTTAAGTTTATGACAACTTGTATGAAATTTTCTCCATCACCTCCTGACATATCCCTTGCAGAGTAATGTGTCTCTTCTATACATATTCATTGATGGATTTCTTTAAACTGCTGGTCCTGACCTGTGTCTTTGAAATTCATAATCCTGACCTAGCTAAAAGCAATGTTACTAGTATTTAACTTAGTCTGAGGAGACATAGCACTTTGGTCCTCTATTACAAATTCGTAACCCTACTGACTTCATAAACTTAATAAAACGCAACAATATGTGTTTGTAACAAATACGTAAGCCTCAGCCGATCAGGGAAGCCCTACTTTCAACTAGTTATGGGTGGCCACTGTTTAGTCACACCCAAGGAAGGGAGACGCAGAGCTGTGACCATCTGAGATGTCTCTATACCTCGCTTCTGTCTCCTGTCTCCGTGCCGTCTGCCATGTCTCAGGCTGCCATTTCCCCGGAAGCTGAAAACTGCCCAACTTGCAAATTATTCTTTGCTCAATTAAACATTGTTAAATTTAATTGCTCTTGAGTTTTTCTCTTAGCAATAGTAAATCAGAGATAATATGCTTTGAGAACTAGTTTGTGTCAGTGAAGCGGGCCCTGTGCCACCTCCCTTCAAAAGGAGACCTGGAGAATATGGCTTTTTTGTAACTTGCTGAAGGGGATACATAAGACAGAACCAGGCAAAGTGCCGAGGCACCTCAAGCTCCTTTTTGCTCCTTCAAGGAATGCTTCAAGAAACTGAAAATGAGAGGCCTAAAATGGCTCTTATCTGACCCAGAATATAAGAGAAACATCTAGAAAGGATTGGTGTTAAAGCTACCTTTCAGTTCCTGAAACCAACAAGCCAAGGGGCAAAGACTACAAGCATCATCCGGGCTGTTTGTTTCCAAGCGAGCCTGCTCCACCTCCTGGGTAACTTCATACCATTTAGGACTGGAAGTTCAGGAGAACACTGCTCTGACTCCAAAAGAAAACCATCTCCCAGGCAAAGCTGTGAAGTTTGCCCCACCTACAGGAGGCGCTGTTCTTACAACTCTGAAGTCCTGCTCAAGCCCAGCCATGGCTACTTGGAGGTGAAGAACTTCTCAATAGCAAAGCATCCAGTATCAGGCAAACACCCTCTCAAGCTCTAAGAGACATCTCTTTTGCTAGCCCGCATTTTGTTTCAGATGCCCACAAAACCATACGGACATCTGGGACCCCAGCTGCTGCTGTGAAACCAGATGCAGGATGACACTTGACAAAACTCATTTGAGCTATAAAGGATGTCAGGATAGATGCAGGAGAAGTCAGGAATCATCGTCCCAGTTATTACTTCCAATGTTCCCCACCTCCTTCCTCTTCCTTCTAAAACGATCCTCGTCCTTTGTTTGGGCGGGAAGTCAGTCTGGGAGGCATTTGTCCTGATTGCCCCTTATGCACTAGCCAGAGAATTAGCTTCCCCTCACTCAATAAGCAGGTCTTGGTTTTATTACTGGTTCATCATTGCATGTGGAAGAAAGACTCCATCCTAGGCCTGGAGAAATGGCTCAGAAGTTAAGAGAAAGAACTGCTGTTCTTGCAGAAACCCAGTTTCATCTCCAGCATCCACATCTAACGGAACCACAACAGCCTATAGATGCAGATTCAGGGTATCTGAAGTCTTGTTATGGATCCAGGGATACTGCATTCATATGCAAATACCCGCACATAAGCATACACACACAGTCACATAATTTAAAATTTAAAAATCAATCTTTTTTAAGTACAGAAACAAGCTTGAGACAGAAATCACGAGCGGTACTGTTAGAGTTCCTAGAGGAACTCTACTTCACCTTTTCCCTGTTTAGTATGTGTTAAATTGAGATTCTCAAATAAGGATCACAGGAACATCAACCTTAGGCTGTTTAAGGAACCCAGGTTAGACCTAAAGGAAACGTGGCTCTCCTCATGGCTTTCTCCTCTACATCTGAGTTTCAAGAAAGAAACTCAATCAAAATCTCTGTTGTTTCTATAGCTGGTAGAAGGTAGAGAATGTCAATCTCAGAGTCCTAGAGAGAGGTCACATGCATCATGTGTCCAAGACTAAGGGCCAATGGGTATCAGACTTAGGACTGTACTAGTCCAAAGGAGGAGGATCCAATCTGCGGTTGAATGAAGCCTCTCTCTCTCTCTCTCTCTCTCTCTCTCTCTCTCTCTCTCTCTCTCTCTTCCTCCTTCCCTCCCTCCTTCTTTCCCTGCCTCTTCAAAAGGACCCAAAGTTTGAAGTTTATTACTTCCAATGTTCCCCACCTCCTTCCTCTTCCTTCTAAAACGATCCTCGTCCTTTGTTTGGGCGGGAAGTCAGTCTGGGAGGCATTTGTCCTGATTGCCCCTTATGCACTAGCCAGAGAATTAGCTTCCCCTCACTCAATAAGCAGGTCTTGGTTTTATTACTGGTTCATCATTGCATGTGGAAGAAAGACTCCATCCTAGGAGTCTTTCCTGTTCTCTTTACCTGTGTTCTCCCCAATCTCTGAGACACCCCTTCAAGAGAGATGTGAAAACCCAAGTATTGGAAAAGGTGTGCCCAGATGACTCAAGAACAATTAGCAGGAATTGTTAGGGATGCAGGACTCAATAAAGGAGATTCTCTTGGCTTGTCCTGAAGCTGAATGACTAACATCACTTAATGTAACCTAAGTCTATCAGCCAGCTAGCTAGAGTTCACAGAGAGTGTAATCAAGTCAAGTCGACTGAAAGTAGGCTCAAAGATCAAAGAGAATTCATCTTTCACGCTATATTTTAGCAATAGTAGTACTGGAAAGGATTAAAAAACAAAAACTTCTAAGTCAAAAATTAGAAACATTTTCTTCTAAAATGATTAATGACATGAAAATTTAGAAAACTTTAGACAGTAACTGGGTATTAAATTTTCAGCCAAATTGAAGAGGGGAAAGACTTAATGAAAGCTGAGAGCAGAAAAAAGGCATACTCAATCTGAAAAAGGACTTTAAGATAACTCAAAAAAAAGCATTGCAGAATTTTAAAAAGAATTGGAGAAAGTAAGGGTTTCAATATGCATAAAGAAAAAAATCTATAATATGAAGGAGAATTTGAGAGAAAGTGTATCAAAATATGAGAAGGACAGAGATAAAAGAAATCTGTGTGATGATAAGTGAGATGGAAAAACAACAAATATTTCACACAATAAAAACTGGCCATCCAAAGAAAGACATGAAACAAATTAAACAGAAGCAACAACAACAAAAAAATCTTCTTAGAGTTTTGTATCTTCAAACTGAAAAAGATTAAAGAGGAGATCGCTGATTCTAATTTATAACCATCACATGCCGATGGTGGGGCCAAATGCTAGAAAAATTACATTCCTGTCTCTGTTAGTTAACACAATAAAGCACAATAAAACATGCCAGGTGTATCTATAAAGATAAATGAAAAAATTGGCAGCATGATAGTCAGGTGTATGCAAGTCTTTTAGAAAAAAAAATGCTGGTTCATTTGCTCTAATAACCTAAATGCTATGACTTTGCTTGAACATGGCAATCACTAGGAGAGCTTTTCAAAACCTAGATGTTTTGGTCTTAATTCCAGAAATGTTGTATTTAATTGACCTGATGCATGACCCAGTGATTCTAAAGTGCAGTCATAAACGAGACTCTTTACTGCATGGCTGTGCTAGTGGAAATAGAGAGAGGAGTACAGAACCCGGATGTGTAGCCACCAAAATGACAATGTTAAAGATGGATTTTGAGCCCCAGCAGGCACCCAGGTCCATGGTAAGTGGTCAGGGGCAAGACTAGTGTTTAAAAAACACTACATTACACTTCAGCTCAGAACTTAAGGACTAAGCACCCTATCAACACATACCTGGTTGATCTCATCAGGATTCTTTACCTCGGCAGCAGAAATGAAACGAGAAGACCCCACTATATTCTCACCTCCAGCGTCTCCCATCAAAACCTGATTTTTCATTAAAGACCCTACCAGGACTGCCGAAACTACAGCCTCAGCCCCAGGAAGGTAGCTCTGTCCCCATGAGTGCCCCCTCTCCGGCTTCCCTTTACCACTGGATTTCTGCCCACCCGGAACTCTGCAACCCCTGTGCTAGACACGCAGTGGCCAGAGGGACACCAACACAGGAGAATTCTCGGGAGGCTCCACCCCCAGACAGGGTGCATGGGTAAAAAAAAAGGTGTCTGCATGCCCCAGGAATGAACAAAGAAGCTGTAGCCCTTGTCTGGATCCGTTTGTCTGTGAGGCTCACCGTGAAAACCTCAAGGGGCTTTCGGCACCATCTCCAAAGTCACAATGGAGTCCTCTAACTCAGAGCAACTCAAAGACCTTTTTGTTCACAACAACAGCATGGAAAGCAGAAAGACAGACGCGGGTCAGTTAAACCTGTTAGGCTGCAAGGCTCTGTCTGCACCCCTTGCCTGGCGATATTGAATTTAGAAACCACAGACTGGTGTGTTCCCCAGACCACAACTCCTCCTCCAGGCTGACCTTTTACCCAGACTCAGAGTGGCCAGTCATAAACCTAGAACGGGGTCTCAGCTACGTGAGGCAGGGGCTTGCTCCCTGACCGAGCAAAACCAAAAACATAGAAAAACGTGGAAACTCCATGTTCCTTCCGCCGCCCCACCATGGCCCTGGTCTCAGTGTGCACGTAACTTGGATCATCCTCCCGGAAAATAAGTACAGGAGACGTATATTCTGGATTTGAGCATCTGTAATCCTTCTGTCTCAGGTGCCTCTACCTTGACCTTAAATGTGCCACCGTCAGGATGTTTCAGCTGGTAAATGATTTTCCAAAATTGCCCCCTTGGAGCCATGAATCAAAGCTCTAAGAGCAAAGAGAGTAAGATAAATCACAAAATGAGAGATCGATATGGGTTATTTATTAGCGACTCCACGGTACCGGCTGGTTCTCCAGAAGCTGTATGTGGCATTGCCTGGGAAATTAGAACAGTCACATCCTGGGAAATGATGTAAAATATGGCAGGGCGGAGACTTTGTTCAGAAAGGAAACCGTTTAACATTGCTTAGTGTAATGAAAAATTAGAAAATTGGGCACATTTAAGAAAACTACGTACATCGGCACCCACTAAACAGAATGGATAGCCATTTAAAATGTTAGTTGTGAACTTTATGGTACAACATGGCAAACGTGTATAATTAGAAAAGAGAAAGAAATAGAAGACGAGTCTGCACACTGCATTTAAAAGAAGTAACTACTTTAAGGAAAAGGCTGTAATGCCCCAGATAATGTCCTCGTATTGTGCGAGTGAAATTAGGTATGATTTTTTTTTCCTCCAACATTTCCATAATGTGCATTAGTGCTTCTAAAATGTGTGTGTGTGTGTCTGTGTGTGTGTGTATGTAATTAAGAAGCAAGGAAAGAGGGGATAGAGACTAGCAGTCCTTGAAGCTCCAAAAACTACTGTCCCATTTTATGAGTAAGAGACCCAGTCTGGATGGCTATTTGGCTCTACGCCAGACCAAGTAAACCAGAGCATAGCCTAAATGAAACGGTGTCCTTAAGATACAGACATAAATACAAAGTGTTTGAAAATATGCAACCTCCATTGTAAAGCATTATAAGTTTATGTAAAAGGGAATCAAGCTTATTTATCATGGTCTCATCCTGAGGTTTTTTTTTTTCACTGATATTCAGTGAGGAATTGATAATACGGTTTAATTTCTCCATTGACTGGAAAGAAAACTCAGATGTTGATTAACATATCCTAACCACACCAAAAAAAAAAAGAAGACGTTGTGCCTTTATGCTTTATCCCTCACATTACCATATGCTTATAGAATGGTTTGATTTTTAATGATGCATAGTTAAATTTTCTTTTAAACTGTCCTTTCCCAAGGACTTCTTGCACCAAATTTTCAAAAGATGTGTGACTGGCTTGACGTGGTTGGTCCAAAACTATAGCCCTCTCATTCTAGTCATTTATCCAATAAAAGAGATAACATTGTCTAAACAGAAAAACAATTTTATGGTGAAAATACTTAGACCAAAAAAAAAAATAAGATGTTTTCCCAGTGCGGAAATTGCCTTTTTATTAACATCTGGGCTCCGCAGATGAATTCATAGAATACAACCTCCAACACTGTTAGCGGGTGTTGGAAATTTTATTGATTTTATGAAGTCCACTACATTGTTAGAACCACCTCCAAAATGGAAATGCTGAACAAATCTTTAAATGAAGGGGAGCCAGAGAGTCCTGTGAACCAGGTTACAATCCCTGTTGTTTCCAGCGGCTGCTGGCACAGCTCTGTGACTGTTCTTGTCAGCTCACCGAGCACTGGGTGCAATAAATCAGGCTCCAGTGTGACCTGACCCTTCTCTGGGGTGGGGTGGTGGGAACCTCCTCTCTTCTCTGTGGAGCCTGTGTTGGTTCATAAAACTAGGAAAGAATCTGAGCTTTTCTAGACACCTTGGCACATTGGATTCTCCCTGATTTAAAGATCCTGTAGATCAGAGAAACACCCCAAACTGCAGCAATCCGAGGAACAGTCTTCAGAAAAAGAAAAATGCCATGAACCAAGGCAGGATGCCTGTCAACAGTGCAGCTTTTTGAATAAATGGCATGGGAAACACGGAGCTGTCACTTTATCATGTCCTAGAGCAGCCATGACCTTGGGATCTTTTTATAGCTACCGCACCTAGTATAGGGGTACCCCATCCTCCACAGTGGAACACTTGTCAACACATTGTAATCATCTAGGCATTATAAACACTCATCCCTGGGTCTCACCATCAGCAGCTCCAACGTCATAATCTGGGGTGAAACCATGGCGTCTAGGTTTTTTTTTAAATATAATTTTTTATTGAAAAAAATTTTTTTCCGCCTCCCATTTCCCTCCCCGTCTCCCTTTTCCCCCCCTCCTCCCTCTCCTCTCCCCCTCCCCCCACTCCTCTCCCCCTCGCTCTCCAGTCTGAGGGGCAGTCAGGGTTCCCTGCCCTGTGGAAAGTCCAAAGTCCTCCCCGCTCCATCCTGGTCTAGGAAGGTGGACATCCAAACTGGCTAGGCTCCCACAAAGCCAGAACATGAAGTAGGATCAAAACCCAGTGGCATTGTCCTTGGCTTCTCAGCAGCCCTCATTGTCCGCCATATTCAGAGAGTCCGGTTTTATCCCATGCTTTTTCAGTCGCAGTCCAGCTGGCCTTGGTGAGCTCACAATAGATCAGCCCCACTGTCTCCGTGGGTGGGTGCACCCCTCGTGGTCCTGACTTCTTTGCTCATATTTTCCCTCCTTCTGCTCCTCCTTGGGACATTGGGAGCTCAGTCCGGTGCTCCAGTGTGGGTCTCTGTCTCTATCTCCATCCATCTCCAGATGAAGGTTCTATGGTGATATGCAAGATATTCATCAGTATGGCTATAGGATAGGGTCATTTCAGGTTCTCTGTCCTCAGCTGCCCCAGGAACTAACTGGGGACATCGCCCTGGGCACCTGGGAGCACCAAATCTCTTGCCAACCCTAAGATGGCTCCCTTAATTAAGATGTGTGCTTCCCTGCTCCCCTATCCGACCTTCCTTTATCCCAAACATCCCGTTTCCCAAGTTCCCCCCAACCTCCCCTTCTCACTTTTCTCTCCCCATCTCCCCTTACCTCCCTCCCCCCCCTCCCCCAAGATCCCATTTTTTGCCCGGCAATCTTGTCTACTTCCCATAATCAGGAGGATAGCTATATGTTTTTCTTTGGGATCACCTTCTTATTTAGCTTCTTTAGGAGATCAAATTATAGACTCACTGACCTTTATTTATCTCTAGAAACCAATTATGAGTGAGTACATCCCATGTTCATCTTTTTTGGGTCTGGGTTACCTCACTCAGGATAGTGTTTTCTATTTCCATCCATTTGCATGCAAAATTCGAGAAGTCATTGTTTTTTACCGCTGAGTAGTATTCTAATGTGTATAAATTCCACACTTTCTTTTAAAAGTCCTCCAAGTAACTCTAATTAGCATCTAGGGTTGATCTATTGGTGTGGAGGGATCTTCTCATAATTCCATGCCTGTGGAGAATGTTTCCTAGGTAAGGGATTGTCTAAGGCATTCATAGATGCATATGAGGTAGGGGTTCCAGGTTGGAGAAGAATTTGACAGTATACTACAAGCATAGACAGCCTAATATTTTCTTAATATTGAAACTGAATAAATAAAAACAATATATAGGATGGGGTATAGTTCAAATGGTAGAGTGCTTACCTCACACAAGGTCTTACATTTGATCCCCAACACCATATGTACCACACATCCGTAATTCCAGAAGTCGGGAAGTAAAAGCAAGAGAATTGGAAGTTAAAGGTTTTCCTTGGTTATACTGTGAGATTGAGTCCTAGGATGTAAAATACCCTGTCTCAAGAAAAGAAATTAAGTATGGGCATTCCCTAAGGGAAGACATACATATCCCTATTACTTGAGTACAGTGCGGTGATAAGGCACGGATCCACTGGCAGATAAGTGTGGTGATAATACACAAGTGGTTAGAGGTTACATGGTCCCAATTCAGATACCATCTCTCAGAAAGTTAACTAACCTCTTCAGACCTTGGTTTCCTTACATAGAAAACAAAACATAGCTGTTCATGGTGACATATGCCTTTAACCCAGAACTCAGGAGACAAAGGCAAGATCTCTGTGAGTTTGAGGCCAGCCTAATCTGTATAGTGAGTCCCAAGTCCACTAAGAGAGACCGAGAGAGAGAGAGAGAGAGAGAGAGAGAGAGAGAGAGAGAGAGAGAGAGAGAGTCTGTGCTCTTTCAATCCACCATGAGAACACAGCCAATAGAATCAACTAAGCAGGGCTCACAGGGGCTCACAGAGACTGAACCAACCATCAGCAAACCTGCATGGATTTGGCCTAGGCCCTCTGCATATATGTTGTGTTTGTATAGCTTGGTGTTCTTGTGGGACTCCTAACAGTGGGAATGGGAGTGTCTCTAACTGTTTACCTACTCTTGGGATCCTTTTCCTCCTATTTGGGTTGCCTCCCTCATCTTGATATGAGCATTTGTACCTGGTCTTATTGTAACTTAGTATGCTGTGTTTGGTTGATATCCCTGGGAGGCCTGCCCTTTTCTGAAGGAAAATGGAGGAGCAGTATATTTAGGGGAGAGGGAAGTGCAAAATTGGGAGTGGGGAGAGGGGAAACTAAGGTCGGGATGTGATATATGAGAGAAGAATAAATATAAAAAAATTAAAAGTAAGCACTCTAAAATGAATCTTTATAGAACTATCAAATAAGTGTGTTTAAAGGACTTAGTGTCTGGTGTATGATAAAGGCTCAGGTCAGAATAAGGTACTTTTAGCTTCTCTGACATTTCTGGGACATGAGCTCACAGAAAACTACCTGTTCCCCCAGGAGAACTGGTTATCCAATACCAAGTGGTGAGCCCTTAAAACATACATAGAAGTAATTTTATATAACCGGAACAGGCTGAATTTATATATTTAAGAATACAGACCTAAACAGAGAACTCTCAACAGAGGAATCTAAAATGGCTGAAAGACACTTAAGGAAATGTTCAACATCCTTAGTCATCAGAGAAATGCAAATCAAAACAACTCTGAGATTCCATCTTACACCTGTAAGAATGGCCAAGAT
>NW_026067925.1:1560770-1649009 GCF_014885135.2 Alexandromys fortis | reverse complement strand
TATATATTTAATTTCAAAAATAAAAATATTTTTGAAAAATAATAGGGTGCTTTTTTTGGTTTTGTTTGTTTGAAACAGGGTTTCTCTGTAGATTTGGAACCTGTCCTGGTACTAGCTCTGGTAGACCAGGCTGGCATCGAACTCACAGAGATCTGCCTGCCTCTGCCTCCCAAGTGCTGGGATTACAATTGTGTACCACCACCGCCCAGCAGGGGATTTTTAAATATTAAGAGGGATCTGCCTTGTTATTAGACAGTCAGCACCCTCAGAGTCTCAATGGGACATGACGAGTTCATGTATTCATGTTCACAGAGCATGGAGCATGCACCAAAGCTGGGTCAGGGGTATTCTCTGGGTCTATCTCTTCTAGAACCTTCTTTAAAGACAGCCACACCTGCCTTGAAGCTTCTTGGGAACTACGAATGCCCACCAGACACGACTAGTTCTGAAGCACACTGGGAATATGATGTGTTATGTTCCCAGGCTCTAACTCCAGAGAGTCTGGCCTAGCAGTTCTGAAGCCAGTGAGTCCACACTCAAGATTCACATCCCAGAGGTAGTGGTTTCCATGTTAGTCTATAGGGTGTCACTGGGCCAGGTGTCCAGGGAAACTAAACTAGGAAAAAATAAACAAATAATCCCACTTAACTTACCTTCCAGGCCAGGAAACAAGACATATCATTTTTCCTTGTTTCTATGTGTGCATGTGTATGCTTGTGCATATTTACCTGTGCATAGGTGTGTGCAGTTGTGTGCACATTTATTTGTACTTGAATATAAGAGACAGAAAATATTCTCAGGAGTGGATCATCCTCAGGAACACCATCTATTTATTTTGAAATAGCATCCCCCATTACTCCAGAGCTCACCAGTGAGATCAGACTGACTGACTGACTGGTGAGCCTTGGAAGTCCTCTTGTCTCTACCTCCCCAGTGTTGGATCAAGCATGGACCACCATGCCTGGCAACTTTGTGTAGGCTCTGTGGACTGAACTCAGATCCTCAGACTTGTAAGACAAGTGCTTTACCAACTGAGCCATCTTCCTAGCTACTGCCTAGTTTTAATATCAGAATTTAAGTACAGCATGGCTCTCTGTCTTTTTAACTTGCACTTTAATGTTACTGGATAAGCTGGATGTATAAACTCTGGGAAGACACGTATTGACACAGTATTACCAATATCACCCAGTACAGATTATATTTGTCTTTCCGGGTCTGGGTTACCTCACTCAATATGATTTTTTTTCCTAGATCCATCATTCGCATGCAAATCGCAAGATGTCATTATTTTTTATCGCTATGTAGTACTCCATTGTGTAAATATACCACATTTTCTTTATCCATTTTTCGGTTGAGAGGCATCTAGGTTGTTACCAGGTTCTGGCTATGACAAACAATGCTGCTATGAACATACTTGAGGACATGTCCTTGTTGTGTAATTGAGCATCCTTTGGGTATATACCCAACAGTGGTATTGCTGGGTCTTGAGGTAGATTGTTTCCTAATTTTCTGAGAAATCTCCATACTGATTTCCAAAGCAACTATACAAGTTTGCACTCCCAAGAGCAATGGAAGAGCATGATGAACATGGAAGATTGGTATTATCCACTTACAAAAATATAAAATGATGGCACCAATATTCCCAAACCAAAATCATTCTCAGTAGATAGCATTTTATTAGATTACATCTAACAACTTCATATCGGATGACAATTCACCAGGTACCTAGGAATACATTTTCTAAAAAGATTACATCAAAGTATCCACCAGTAAGTTAAATTGCTTAAATTTAAGCACTATAGAAATAATTTATTAACATTTTTTAATCCACATGGAATGCAAATGCTACCTGTTAAAATTTCCCTGGATAAAACCATCAGGGCCAGAGGGTCTCCACTCGACTGTGAGTAGCAAGATACCCATAATTGAATTCTGAAGAACATATTAGCTTATCCCACATCCCTGGGGAGTTGGGACGGACTTCTATAATTAAGACATATCTCTTGGTTAGATTCGTTAACTAGAGAAGAGCATCAAACCTCTCTCCCACTTAGCTGAGTGTCAGAGTGTATGGATCTACCCTAATTGGACAATGGAAAATTATTTGCACTCACAGTTTTGCCTAAGAATGTATTTTCTTAACTCTTGTGCTTCTAAATGGTTATCAATGGTCAATTAGGGAAATCAATATTCATAAATAATTTCTTCAAAGACACTCTGTTCATTCTCCTAATGGTCCGAACTAAATTCTTAGCAAAACAGAAACTCACTTGCTGCCAACCTAGACAAATCCCAGCAGTGGTATTTTCAGGATGTATAATGTTTATGCATAAGTACAATGTCCACTAACAATAACAGAGGGTGACTTTTATAAGAGATTTCTATTGGTGTGATCATATCTGGCTCTTACAATGGCCTTTTAAGTGGATTAAATCATTTCTCCCAATTTGTATGTAAGTAAGAAAACAAAGTCATAGAGGTCACAAAATTGGTAAGTTATAAAACCAAGACCTGGACCTAAACCTAGAACCTCTATATTTAGCCAGTCTACTATATACCTTCCCTAAAACAATGATTTAATGAACCCCTTCCCCAACCCTGAATAAGGAGGGCCTTATGAAATAACTTCAACATTCACCCAGTTCTGAAAGACCATGGTAAAGGGTACCTCAGGAGTCTGTTTCTTTGAGAAGCCAAACAGAATGAAACAAACGTATTCTATCATGGGACTTGACTACAGAATCATGACTCTCAATGATATTTAGGGTTTTTTCCCCCAAACTGGAATTCTAAAAGTGTCAAACCCCACACCTGAACCCATGAATGACCAGCTATCTCCAAAGCAGGGCTGTGCCTCTCAAAGAGACTCATCACAGGAGATTTCAGCAGCAGAAGGCAGAGTAGTATGGATATGGTCCTGCAAGGCAGCAACATCAGCTTGAACTCAGACTCTTGATTTCAGAGTGTTGATAATGAAGTTAGTCATGAAACAGCCCCAATTCATTCAAACCATAGTGGCTTTATTGACTTGTGGGAAGTTCAGATACAGATTTTATTCCAGAAAAGAACTGACTCTGAGCACAGTGCAGACAGCGATCCATCTCTCTGGGTTGCCTAAACAAGACCTTCATAATGGCAACACTAGTTTACATGCAACATGGATAGAAGAAATTTCACAAAGTCCCACCCCTGTATGAAAGCCACAGGCAATCAATGGCTGCTGAGAAAAGGAGAATCAGTTTTCTTCAGGGGCGTGCCACCCGACCCATAGGTTATCCAGTCCCAGGTGGTCAACCCTCAACAACATCCATGCAATGCTAAATGGATGATAGATAGATAGATAGATAGATAGATAGATAGATAGATAGATAGATGATAGATAGATAGATAGATAGATAGATAGATAGATAGATAGATAGATAATAGACAGATGATAGATAGATAGATAGATAGATAGATAGATAGATAGATAGATAGATAGATAGATGATAGATAGACAGATGGTACATATTGTATGTATTTATGTGTATGCATATAAAACTAATAAATAAGAGATCAAGACACAGGAGGATTTGGAGAGGGATAGGTAGAAATGAAGTAAATACAGCATTCATGTATAAAATTCTTTAAACAAAAAATTTAAATAAAAAATTCACTCTTCTTTTTGTATGTCTGTTTTCTCATCTATGTGAGAGTGAGCGATTGTTCAAAATTCTTTCAATTAAAAATATATATTAAAAAAGTGAGATGGTGTGGCACAGACCTTTAATCCCATTACTTGGGAGGCAGAGGCAGGTGAATCTCAACGAGTTCAAGGCCAGCGTGGTCTACAGTGCAAGGTCCAGGACAGCAGGGCTGTTACACAGAGAAGCCCTGTCTCAAAAAAATCAAAAACAAAAATATGCAACTTTCTGGTTCTCTTTGATAAAGATTCCCAGTGTGATGCACAAACTGCAATGCCATACACTTCGATGCCATGCCCTGCTGCCGAGGAAGGCAGAGCAGGGAGGTGGAAGGGCCATATTCACAGACTAGAGCTGCAGCATCTGTTGGTGTTAAAAGGTCTATAACCAAAGACAAGGGAGAGAATGTAATCCCAGGAGGTGTCTCATGACTCACAACAGTAGGTCAGGGCCACAGCTGGGACCTGATAAACACGTCACCCTGTACTGCATACTTGAGTGTCTGCCAGTTCAAAACATTGGGGCTGAGTGTCCCGCCAACATACACTGTATTGATCTGTTCTGGAGATAGCACAGTGTCCCACATGTTCACATCTCCAATGTCTCCCACAAAAGACTGGTTTACATCAAAACTACCACCATATGAGTCCTGCTCTTGCCCCAGGATGATGCTTGCGTCTGTCCCCACAGTGTAGCCCTTTTGCAGACTTTTCCGCACCTTGGGTTTCCCATCAACCCAGAATTCTACAAGCCCCGTAGCAGACTCCCAGCTGGCACAGATGTGTGTTGGAGATTCAGGAATTTCAGAAGCCTTGAACACTATTTCAGGCCCACCCACTCTAAATATATACCCTTTATCCTTACTCCAAAATATGAGAATGGCATTAGAGTCTTTCTTGGTAGCATAAGAGAAAATACTGAAGCTGCGGGTTGTGCTCAGATCTGTGTAGATATGGAGACACACAGTGAAGGCTGTCAGTGGTTTCTTTGACAGTGCATCCAGGGATACATAGGAATTGGCTGACTCTTTGGGAAATACGAAGGCCGTTTTAGACATGTCTGTGAGACAGAAAACCAAAAAAGGTGAGTAGTTTCTCATATAACAATGATATATCCCTCATTTACAAGTAGAGTTTGGGATCAAGATGCATCTGGCCTTTTCCTAGGTTACACAAATACACATCTGTACCCGATGCTGCTTCTTGAATTCCATATGTTAAATATTAGGCTCTCATCCTTCTCACCCCAGATCAAATCTTTAGAATAGCTCCTACCTTTCTGGACAAAGGCCTGAGAGAAGCTGATCAAGATCAGTGAGTAGCACAGAAGCCTCTCCATGGCTGTTGATGCTGCTGGGATCTGGATTTCTCCACTACGAGGACACAGTTGTATCTGACAGAGCAATGATGAGAAGTCCTGGATCCCTTGCCTCAGTCCCAGCCCATTCTTGGATTTATAACTATAGCAGATGGAGAGGCTGGACCACTTTGTAAATGATTTCCTAACACTGCCTCTTGGGGCAAATGTCAGACCACTGGGAGGAAGGGAAGCCAAAATCATCTGGAACAGAGAAATCGATGTGGGTTATTTATTACAAACTCTTGTGACCACTGAATCACCAGTTTCTCGTGACAGGAAAAATGAGGACGCTTCCCAAGGCTCCCCTTTGCCTATCTAGGTTAAGAAAATAATGGGAAATCTTAGCTTAATAGATGAGCACTCGCGTGTGTGCATATGATGCCTGCATCTCCAGCATCTGCTAACCACTTCCGGAAGCTGTTCTTTTACGCTTTGGGAAATAAAGAAAATTAGCATGACATTCTCAGCACCAAAAACAAACTTTTCTTAGCCAACTGCATAGACTTATCAGAGGCGTTTGACTGAAGGGAACAGGTGTCCCATCCCAAATGTACCATTGTGCTCAATCCCGTGAAACATTGTTTTTTCTGTGGTTGGTTTTTTGTTGTTGTTGTTGTTGTTTTGGTTTGTTGTTGTTATTGTTTTTTGTTTTAATGTGAAAGCTTCAGAGAGGAGTTAGGATGATTCGCTGTTTGCTTCTGTTGTTCACAAATCACATAGCCTAGCTAAATAAGTTAAGCAGTTAAGTAGGTCTCTACTTAACTCAGGCTTCTAGTTGAATACTGTGTTCCTTTGTCTTGCTCCTGAACCCCTGACAACCTCAAGCACTCTTTCATTCTATTTGTGGGTCACCTTGTAATTGAGAAATTAGAGAAGCAACACTGTATCCCCTGAAGCAGAGAACCATTCATTCAGTAAGAACACCAGCTTTAGTTAGGTGCATTCCCATCCTGCCAAACACTAGGTTTCCCAGCTTCAGCTATCAGACCAAAATGAGATTTGGACAGAATAGAGATGATCTCTATAAAGTGAAGATATATGTGGCTTCCCTTTCATGTCTTCCTTCCCCTCTGGCTAGCATTCATACACGCTGATAGGAGATAGAACCGTCACCTTTGTCTGACAATGGGCAAGCTGCATGTTGAGGTTGGCACAGCAACAAGATAGACTGAACCTATACATTTTATTACTAAGCCATTGTCTCAGCCCTTGACTATCAACCTGAATATTTGCTTAAAGGATCTGCTGTTTTATATTTTGTTGAATCATCATAAATTTGGTGTTTTTTTTTTCATATTGGAGCTTGGTTGATACCACTTTATGTCTTTCCAGTGTGAAATCTACCAGCCTTTACCTCTCCATAAGAAATAAGCAATTGTTCTATATAACTAAGATCAACCTTGCACCTTTGCAACAGGTCCAGACGATCCATCACCTAATGAGTTTCTTTCTACATTATACATCATTAATTTCATCTCTACTCTACCACTTCCTAAAATACCAATACTGTAATAACCTAACATTTTGAGAAATAATGAGGAAAGAGGAGACAGAGAGGAAAAAGAAAGGAAAGTAGGAAAGGTTATTTGTAACTACAATCTCCATTGTTCCATATTTTCCTCCCTAACCCCAGGATTCAGGTTCTGACCTCCATCACTTGAGAGCAAAACAACATAAACATCTCTCTCTCTCTCTTATTAAATTTAATAACATTTTTTGGGTTTTCATCTTATGCAACTGCTGAAAACAGTTCCTAATTCTTTCTTGAATGCTTGTGCATTGTTTTTAAAGTGAACAAGTATGAAGGCCTTAAGAAGTGATTGTTGGTCCCACTGCTCCAAGTTTGACTCCCAGTTAAAGCTAAGAAAGAGACAGATAGCACCTCAATGATGTTGAGACTCTGAATTCATTCTCTTACTGGACTCTGATCTTCAAATGTGGGTTATCCACAAATTCCCTTTTATTCATTTACACATTTCAATTGGGTTATGATATTTACATCTCAAAGATCTTTGGGAAGCAAAAATATCTTTGTAGCAATACCCTGGACCCAAGACCATGGTTTCAAATTGATCCTCACTTGCCATGAAACATCCTAGTATCTTTACATAGGAACCAGGCCAGAAAAGCACAGGATTTTACAGAGAAACAGCATTTAAACTGAGCCACAAAAAAAGGAAGTGAGAGATTCTGGACTGTCTTATTTTTCTTTCCTGTTGCTATGATTAAAAAAAATACCCTGACAAAAGCAACTTAGGGGAGAAAGGATTTACTTAAGTTCACAGTTCCGAGTTACAGAAAAGTGACAGAGGCAGGTCATATCACATCCATAATCAGGAACAGAACAATGGATGCATGCATACATTACAGGAATTCTGTCACAGGTCCACATGAGAAGAATGCTTTGGTCCAAGAGGCAAGAGGTCTTCATTGGGGATGGACATGAAGAGGAAGAGGCTGCCCTTTCAAGTGAGGAAGAAGCAATGGCAAGTGTAAGCGGTGGCTTGAGACTCGGGTCAGGTTCCCTATTTGTCCTTTAATATTTGTGCATTGATTTTGTCGGTTAATAAATGGCAAAGAAATCATTTATCATACATGCTTGTCCTCAGCTCCCTTTCTCCATTCTCATACAGTTCAGTATCCCCTGCCTAGGGAATTGTGCCGCTCACAGTGGGCAGTCTCCCTACCTCAGTTCAGGTAATCAAACCCCACAGACAAACCTGATCTAGACAGTCCTATACTGAGGCTTTCTTCCCAAGTGATGCTAGATTGTATTATGTTGATAGTTAAAGCTAACTATCATAGAGACTAAAAGAACAATATAAAACATGCTCACCAATATCCAAATTTCATCTTATACTGCTTCATAAACAAATTTCAAAATCTTGTTTGAACCCCTATAATCATAATAATCCATTTTAGTGAATCAATGTCTTTACAGTCCAAAATTACATTGATTTGCATGTCAAAATTCTATAGATTGTACCAAATCATTTCTGCACACCCCACCCAACCAAATTAAATCATTAATATAGCATTTACTTCCTATTCCTTACTTCCTAGTCACTATTAGAATTATGATCCTACTTTACCTGCAAAATTATTGCATTTGTACCCATAATTATTATTATACTATTTCCATTATTTATATAAACTGCTTAATAAAATAATCTATAAAAATATTGCTCCTAAGGCCATTTCACTTAAAGCAAATGAAAGATTTTGAATGTCCTTAAATAAGGAAATGATACTCAGACAAGTGATTTACAGTTTTTTTTTCGTCATATGCAATTTTATTTTTTGTGTGTGTGATTTACAGTTTTTAATGGAAGAAACATAAGGTTTGTATCAAAACAAGAAGGATTATAAATTCATAGACTTAATGGACCTCAGGTCACCAATTTGACAAATATTAGGAGCTGCTAATGAAGATCGGGGACTAAGTCATTAGCCAGATGAGTTCTGTAAATAGGACAGGAGTCAGAACTAGGCAGAAACAGTAAGAACTCAAACGAGACAGAATGGAGAGACTACTGATGAGAACGGAAATCTGACCAAATGCAGAGGCATCAGGCAGCAGCATCTGAAGACACCTAGCCAACGTTATGTGAGCAAGGACAAAAGAACGTGTTGACTCACACCTAGATCAGTGAGTTCTGCTTTTTTGGTAATGAGTCTCGAACCCAAGCTAAGCCTCCAAGGCTTTAAAAAAAAAGCACACATAGACTGCTACAAATAAGAAAGAGTAGTCTATTATGAAGAATGTGAAAAAATTCACAGCCTTTTATTTATGGGTAATAGCACTGCCTTCCTGAAAGACAACCGATACCAAGCTTGGACCGGAGTTGGTGGTTGGTGCTCAGTAGCATTGTAGAGTGAAACAAATGAAGGCATAGCTGAAAGAAGAAATCACAGAAAAATCATAGAAGACAAATCTAAGCTGTAATGGACGGAGCACAGATGCCAATACCATCTTCCCACTGCAGTTCCTACAAATGACGGAAAATATATTTCTGAAAAATAGATCAATATGGTACCAGGGTTGGAGGAGAAGAGTTTCATTGGCAGAAAGGAAAACAAATTCTCTGAAATCCAAAAAGCAAGAAACGTGCATCAGTAGAATTTATCATGACCCAGAACGTATGCAGGGAACGGCTACTGTGAAAATGTGTTAGTGCGCCCTAAAGTAAAGAATAATGGAAGTGAGCGACAGGCCACTGGGCAGCAGTGTGGATTAGGCTCTCAGACCAGGCCTTGCTCCTTTTCCCAGAGTCCTTTCTTCATGCCTGAGGCAGAAAGAATCTTTTAGCCCAATGAATAAGATATTGCCCCGAGAGTTTGTAGAAACCCAGAAGGTTCCCAAGCCTGATGATAAATTACTGATATGTCCCGACAGTATTTCCTGCTCATTTCTCGTAGTTCCTAGAGATAGGCCACAGAAACAGTAAGAGCATCCACAGGCAAATCGGAAGGTTTAATGTTATAGAGAACGCCTCACTTAACAAATATAGATATGCCTATCTTAGGAATTTGAGAGCAAATGGGAAAAGCTGGTAATGGTGATGCATGCCAGTAATCCAGGCACTTAGGAAATGGACGCAGGAGGATCAAGAGTTCAAAGGCATCCTCCACTACACTGCAAGTTCAAGGCTAGCCTAAGCTATATGAGACTTGTCTTCAAAAACAAGCAGAAAGAAGAAATATATAATTAAGTTAGTCTGGTTATATAAAGCATTAACAAATAACTTTTTATTTTACATTTTTATTACATGTGAATGAGTGTTTTGCATATGTACCACATGCATGCCTGGTGCCTGTGAAGGTCAGAAGAGGGCATATCCAAAAACTGGAGTTACACATAGTTATGAACCGTTATGTAGATGTTGGAAGTGATATATGGGTCCTCTGAAAGAACAACCAGGCAGGGCTTGTAACTTCCAAGCCATCCAGTTCCCAAGAAACTATTATATTGAATAAAAACTATTTAGAGGTAAAGAAATAATCATAAAAGTAATAGAAAAATATATGGGTGATGCAAGTAGTCAGATCAAAGGAACCTAGGAAATATGTGTAGACAAGATCCAAGTCTAATCCATGGCAAATTCAGGACAAAGATCTTCAATTTGTATGTCTGGGTCCCAGGAATAAAAATAATCAATATGAGTACCACAAGGAATAATAAATATTGGAAGTGATGGATTTGTGATTATGTTGACTTATTTTAAGAATATCATAACGTTAATTTAAAATCCAAATAAAGAGAACACCAGAGAATGAGAGGTCTATCTCACCTATGAATTTTATATATGCAAAGATATTTAAACAAAATATAACCAAACTACATAGAAAAAAAATCAAACATTGTAACGGCGTAAGCGAATGCAGACAGATTGTCAAAATATAGACAGCTTTAATGGAGGAATAGACTTACAGAACCACTGTTCCCGCGGAGACCAGGAAAGCAGAAGAGAGCGCTGGGAGCACGCTCACCAATTTTATAGGAGAACTTTATCCTGAGGCGAACACGCCCCATAAGGGGTGGGACTTATCCCTACAAAACATCACAGCAAAGTGGGATTGACAACAAGCAAAACCAAGTGCCCCTGCAAAACTCATACGTCTGGTTTGACCAGTATTTGCTGGGACTGCTCACAGGAGGGACATTGTGAAGGATCTGGGACGGGACATCAGGCTCTGAGAGCAGAATTCCTGCTCTCCAGCTCTCCAGCTATGAGCCTGTGTCTTAGTTAGGGTTTCTATTGTGAAGAGACACCATGACCATGGCAACTCTTATAAAGGAAAACATTTAATTGAGGTGGCAGCTTACAGTTTCAGAGGTTCAGCTGATTATCCTCAGGACGGGGAGCATGGTGGCTTGAAGGCAGACATGGTGCTGGCTACATCTTGATCAGAAGGAAACAGACTGTGACACTGAGAGAAGCTTAAGCATAGGAAACCTCAAAGCCGACACCCAGTGGCACACTTCCTTCAACAAAGCCACACCTACTCCAATAAACCCACAGTTCCTAAGGGGGCCACTCCCTGTGAGTTTATGGGGGTCAATTACAGTCAAACTCCACAGCTGGCAAGGTTGGAGAAGTAATAGCTTTTCCTCCTGTATCACTAGAGTCCATGACACAAGAGCAGCATCAAATAACAACTTAACATTCGTGGCAGCAGTTCCCTAGTTAGAGTGAGGAGCTAAAGTTCAGACTTTACAGTTAGAGCTAAACAAGTTAGCGAGCTTGGGCAAGAGAAGGCACATAAGCATTCATAGCAGGAGTGAGGCCAGCCATCCACGGATATGACTGAAGGGTAGATGTCCATGCCATGCAATTAGACAAGGATTGATTGCCCGAATGGTTCCCATGGGCTTCTGCAGTGGGTCGGAATCTTTTCTGGGTAGTCAGCTACAGGGCATTATGTTACACAAGGTAAAATGATTAGCATTTGCCTGTCAAAGGTTTTCCCCAGAAAATTAGAGAAACCTATCAATGTAATTTATACCATCTTGATCCACTTAAATAGCAACATCAAAATATCATTCAAAGGGATCATTTTAAAATCATGTTTAAAAAATTCACCTCTATTCATCCTTATTACATTAAAAATAAAAGTTTCAACTAAAACTCTATCTACAAAAAAAATATTATTCTTAAAACTTGGGGCTGGGGAGATGGTTCAGTGAGTAGGAATGGTTGCCAAGCAAGCATAAGGACCTGAGTTTGAATCCCTATCACCCGTGTAAGAACACAGGGAGTGACCCTGCACACATGTGAGGCCATCACTAGGGGCAAACACAGATGAATCCTTGGAATTCTCTGGCTCACACCTAATGAAAAAAAACCAGCAAGCCTCAGGTCTTCAAGAGAATAAAACATACGGAGAGAGGACAATACCCAACATCTTCCTCTGGCCTTAACATGTACATGGGTGCTTATGCTGACAAACACATACACACACACACACACACAATGAAATTTTATTTTTTAAAATGTATTTATTTTATGTGCATTGTTATTTTGCCTACATGTATCTCTGTGTGAAGATGCCAGATCCTCTGGAAATGGAGCTATAGACAGCTGGGAGCTGCCATGTGAGTGCTGGGAGTTGAACTCAGGTCCTTTGGAAGCACAGCCAGTGCTCTTAACCACTAAGCCATCTCTCTAGCTCCTACACAATGAAATTTTAGATCCACCTCTTTGGAATGACAGTATGCTTGCTATGTAAACTGTGAAATTCAGTATAGTAAAAAAAAAATTCAGTATAGTAAGACAAGGGGTAAAATTACCCAATAATCAGAAAAGGACTGAAATATACAAGCTATGTGTATGACTGCCTATATTAAAAGTCCTATGACAGGCCTACCCAGTGCCATTTGACCCAGGCAGATGAAAGACACCCACAGGCCAGCATGGGTCCTCACAGTCCAGGCTGGCTGAAGACATCCACGGGCCTTGTGGCACCGGGTGGGTGGGTGCCATTATGATGAGCAAATACAAGGTGGAGAAACAGAGGAGAAAGAGAAACAGAGTGGTTCGTGTGCTGTGGAAAGAAGCAGAAGTGGAGAAGCCGAGCCAGTGAGGAACAAGCTGGTATTGGTGGCCTGCTTGCCACCTGGGGCCAAGGTAACATCCAGGCCAGGGATGCTGCCTAGAGCCATGTCTGGGTTCATGGTCCTACTGCGGCTGGGGTCGGTGTTGCTATCCATGGCTTCGGTAACCACTGAAGGTCATTCAGATGCCGGGGGTCTGGTCAACCACCTGAGTCCATGTTGGTGTCCAATAGCCATGCTGCCACTGGAGCCATGCCAATCGGAGTGACCTCCACGGCCACAGCCACCTGGGGCCATGGTGACAACTAGGCCCCGGCTGCTGCTGAGGACCTTGTCTGGGTCTGTGGTCATACAGCAGCCAGGGTCCATGTTGATGTCTGTGACTCGTGTTGCCACCAAAAGTCACACAGATGTCCAGGGTTTAGACCATAACTTTTGGCCATGTTGTTGTCCAAAGGACATGCTGTCCCTGGGGCCATGCTGATCTGAGTGGCCAGCACTGTCCCCTCCCCAAGGGGGGCATGGTGTCATCCAGGTCTGGGATGCCACTGAGAGCCGTGTCTGGGCCCATGGCCCTACCACAGGCACAGTCTGTGTTGATGTCCATGGCAGGACGTCCAAGAGGAGTTTAAGCGAGGGTCCAGTGATAATGATGACCTTGAACCACACAATGAACAGTTGTAGGAGGGGCTGATTGGACAAAAGGGTACACTGCGTGACACCCCGCAGCTTTCAATGCCACTAGGATGAATAAAGAGGTACTGGAGAGTCAGGAAAGATGGAGGAACAAGGTGGGTCTTTTATTTTTAATTAACTTTGGGGGGGGGGTTGTTATAATTTAGAAAGGGCGAGAGAAAGACACCATGCAACAGAGCTCAGGTGGAGGGGGTTTTATTCGGGGAAAGCGAATGGGAAAAGGGGAGAGGGGAGAGGGAAGACAGGCCTCTGGGGACAGGAGTGGCAGAAGAGAAGAGAGAAGACAGACAGACAGACAGACAGACAGACAGACAGACAGACAGACAGAGAGGGAGAGATGGGAGGTAGGCAGAGCCCTTTTAAAAGGGAACATAAATGAATGTGCACAGGGGGTACATTCTTAGTGGCTACAGCTGAGGACATATACCCCAAAGTCAGGCCAGTACAGATGCCTGAATACTAACATTTCCTTTGTGGGGTGATGCTGCCAGGGTGAAGGGTGGATATGGAGGGATGAAAAGGTGAGCTGGATTGGTGTGCATGATATGAAATTCCCAAAGATTCAATAAAGAATTGTGTTATAAAACATCCTAGGGATATACACGTACAACTTTTAGAATTAGTTGGAGTTTAATATTTGTATTGATATAAAATAACCATAAAACACATTTAAAATGTTCTTTTCCCGCTAGAAGTAATCAGTTAGGATATATAACATATAAGAAGCTAGCCATAGCATTACTAAAACCTAAACAGCACATAGAGGGAGGTCAAACAGAAAATGGGCAACATTTTTACTTAAAGCATAAAACAGGAAAGGATATAAAATTAACAAATGGAACTGCAACCACGTCCACTGGATGGCCTAATATCACGATGGTATTGCTACTCTCCAATTTGATACATATGTTGCATTAAGGATGCCCATATCCTACAGCCCAACTGTCTTACCTCTATCAACATAACCTCTGGAAAACTCCCTCAGTGACATGCACAGGAAAACTCTTTGCAACACTGTTTGCTTTCAGGGGCAAAAAAAGAAAATGAAGAAATGCTAGTTTCCATCTGAGAAATGCTTTTTCCATATGACGGAATTGTTTGCCTCGGTTAAAAGGCATGAAGAGGATCCGTACATATCCTGTTCAGCCACAAATCAAACGTCTGGATGCAAATTAGGCCGTCCCTCATTTCAATATGTAAATCGAGGCTTTAGGTAAATTAAGAATAGTGTCGCTATAACATAGAGGTTCTACTCATTCATATGTCATCTTCCCCAGCAGGTTAATGGTGAAGCAATAAAGACCACATTTTTCTCACAAGCAAAGAAAAATTCCTTGTAAAGTGTGAAGATCTTAATGAAGATGCTGAGACTCCTGTCTCAGCACTGTGAGTATGTGCAGGAGATGGTTTATAGTGGCTTCAAACATCACTATGCATTCCACGGTATTAAAGTATATTGTGATGCGGCAAGAGCTGATGAAGACACTGCCAAGAATTTCTATGCAACACAGAATTTTCTTGATGACTGGAGAAGCTACACTCCAAATGAGATTTTAAGTTTCCATGAGACCAGCCCCTGCTGAAAATGATCGCCCTTGCAGAAACGCATCTCAAAGGTCGTGGGGCCTCTGGACTGAAGGCTATAAAAGCGGGACTAATTGTGAGGCTGGTGGAAGTGTGGGAGAAGGCTTCGCTGTGCTAATAATGGCATGGATTGTTCCTGTTCATGTTAGTCCTCTTGCTATGTTACTGCATAGGTTTTGAATGGTCTGCCTCTAATTATCCACGGGCCTAATTATCTCACAATCCCTGTTATTTTTAGTGCACAAATCATGCAGAGCATGAAGATTCTTCAGGAATGCATATGTTACACTATAGCAAAAGAAATGTTTTTAAACAGGCAGAGCCCAAAAACAATTTCCAAGATAAAAAGCAAGCTCTCCAAAAAACTGCTAACATGGTATCTCATACTTTTAAAATTCAAAACAATATTGGGTAGCATATGTAAATATATTTATCTGCTGTGTTTTTAAGTATTAAAAACAGTGAATAATTCATCTCAAACACCCATAGCATCAAGTCTGTAAAGGAGAAATCCCTCAGACAAATCCAAATTAAGAGACTTTCTGTAAAATATCCAACCAGGACTTCTCAATATTGTCAAGGTCATGAAAAACAGCGAAAGAATGAGATGCTGTCACAGGCCAAAGGAGACTAAAAAGACACAGCAACTAAATGTGCTGTAGTGTCCTGGGCTGAATTCTTAAACAGGAAACGAGCATTGATATAAAACCGGCAGAGATGCAAGAAGAGCCTGGAGTTTAGTTACTAGCGCCCACCAACGCTGTTTTCAGTTTTGACAAATGTACCATGACCACATGAGACGTTAATATTGGATGAAGGACACAGGGGAACTCTTTGTATTGTGTCTTCAACATATTTATAAATCCATAAAATTATTCCAAAAAATATTAAGAAAAATGTTATAACCTCCAAAAAACACATGTATAAAAGGCAGTGAAATTTCATGATCATACTTGTATCTGGGACAGGAGGTAAGACTATTTTTTTAATTATGTGAGCATTGTTTTAAAATATACTTATGCATATGTGCTATAAATTTCTAATTCTTGACAGGACCATTTTTTCAAAATAAAAAATACAGTTTTTAAAAACAGTAATATTTTAAGATAGTGTTAGAATACTGTAAGTTCATACGAATTCCCAGGCACTCAAGAGGGGAACTGTGGACACTGGGGTTTGTGAGCCTTTCCAGAACGCTTTCTCCTTGTTCTTTGAGTTTTGAACCAGTAAGAAAAGTCAGAACCATGGAGTTGAAAATACTGATTTAAAGCTTAAAGAGATTGGGTTAGAAAAAAAAATGGCTTAGCACTGGTCCCCAGACACAGACAGATTTAATCACCCACCCCAGGTCATGCCGAACCAAACAGGTGCCCTGTCACAGGTGTAAAGATTCACTGCTAAGGTCATCATGTGGCCAAGAGCAGATCCAAAAATATGCTATCAGCAGGATAGAACAAGATCCTTGACACACACACACACTCACACACACATGCAGACACACACACACAAACCAACAGTACAAAAGCCATAATGATTTTGTGTTTGCTGTTTTCTTCGCTATAAATATTCCCACTGGAGCAGATTTTAAGCTACCAGTGTTGTTCCAGAGTTAAGAAGTGGCCACCCAGTCAGGAAGAATTGGTGTAAAGAGTCATGGTCAGGAACCTCTCTTTCACTCGGATTTGTCCCATACAGGAAGAGGGTATAAATATCTCACCTAAAACAGGTCGACCTTTTGTTCTTTGTGTCCATCATTCCTGATCAAGGATCCTAGAATCATCAAAGATATGGCTATCAGCAGTGTACCCTTTTAAATAAATTCTCCAACAACATATCGCAATGACCCGATTATAACTGTCACGCCGCCCATCACCCAGGCTGATCCTGCAGACTAGGCCAGCGCCTCCTTCCTCCCTCGTTACTCCTTGCACAGTCCTCCTGAAGCTGCCCTGCTCTCCATCAAAAGCGATGACCTTCTCCAACAGAAAGGACCATTCTTCATTCAAGTAGCTGAACCCTTCTGTAAGATCCTCCCAAACAAGCTCTCAAGGTCCAGAAATCCTCCATGAATGCTGAAAGTCAATGCAAAGATTGTCCTGATACATCAATTAACTGTAAGACTATACCACAACTAAATCTAAAATTCACTCCCTAATCTATTCTCAATCCAAATTCACCTGAGTCATATTCCTCAATATAGCCCCATCAAATTTCTATATTGAAATCAAACGACATCAATAACCAATGTGGAACAATATATAGATGCCCAAACTCTAACTTTTCATTATTACATTTCTAAAATGAAATTAAAATACAAATATTAAACTCCCTTGTAAGTAAAATGCAAATGAATCAAAGTTTAAAATCAGATGTCCTTGCCCTTGTGAGTTAAAAAAAATTTCACTATGACTTTCTCCCCTTCAGTTCTAATTCCACCTGTCTCAACCAGGGAGTTGTATTGCACTGTCATGGGGAATCCAGATCACTTCAGCATCCAAGACCTAAGCTTGTTCACAAAGGGAGGCGTGGCTTCTTCAAGTCTACTGGAGTTGAATAAGCCCTGCCTTTAAAAAGTCCTAGGAATTTAATGGAATACATAAGATTGTCGTAGCACTCACTCTGCGCCTACAAAAATACAGAGAGAAAATTAGTATCACAGTTACTAAACGAAATCTTTCAGACAAAATCATCTCTCCAAAACCCAGGACTCCATGTCGCTACCGGCAATAATAGAAACTCCATAGTGTCTGAGAAAAGGAGAACACTTGAGGAAAATCGTGGGTTTGTCTTTGCAAGATGCCAGTGAGCTGATATTAGCCATCCTGGGTTTAAAATCTCATCTAGGGGAAATCTCTCAGGAGATTAATGTAATCTCTTCAGGCATTAAGCCCATGCATTTATCCTCTGTGAGGAGAATCTGCCTAAGCATCCTCTGAGAACATGAGGGATATTGTCACCTGTCACACGGCTTAGAAATCTGCCTTGTTGCCACTTGTCACCGTCTCCGCTTCTTACCTGATGTGTCTTTCTTCTTTCTGCATAATCAAAAGCTCTGGATTCCCAGCTGTCCCTTTGAGCCTTTGTTCCTGACGTCCCCGAGGTCTCTCATCCAGTGGCATAGTCTCGGTGGCGCGTTTAGACAAGGGATGATTGGTTCTGGACCCAGAGGCCGTTGCTGCAGCCCTCTACTGAAAAATTGTTCAGGCCAGAGAAACACTCCTGGGAAAGGTCTCTCCCAGACTCTCAACAAATTGTTTCATCTTGATAATCTCCCTAAGCAGACTTCTAAATTGAATCGGCCGTTGGTCAGTCTTCACCTTAGCTCTGCGTGGCCAAATATATCTGTAAGAAATCACCTCATCAGCTTCTGAATGATTCAGGTCTCCTTCTGCCATATCATCGTCTTAATGTAACTGACAAAGCCAGAACCTGCTTCAGAAGGGATGATTCAATGTAAATCAAAACTAAACAAATAAAATGTCTTTACTATTCAAACATGGCATCAATCATCAGACTTTTAGCAGAACACCCACTTGACACAAATTCCAGCACCGCCGCTGTTCGTTAGGAGAGTCAGTTCGGATACGGTGCTTGCTTTCTGAAACATGAGTACTTCAGTTGGGATTGGTAAGGAACACAATACCGGGGCAATGCAGAAACAGCATCCTTGTTTCTTTTGACCACTGAGTATGTACTCTGCCACCAAGTACCGGCAGTTAACCTCAGAGCACACAACAAGGAGGAATCCGACACGTTGTTGGAATTAACGCTCAATATCTCTTCCTCTCAGCCCATCTGGCCACATGCTCCATCTTAGATGGATCTTCTGTGCTATCCTTTGTCATCTTTATGTGACTTTGGTTTGCTTTGCTTTAGTGGTACTCAGGACCTGGGGCCTTCCTTACACTAGGCTTTACCACTGGGATACATCCCAGCCCCCTTCATGTTGATGCTCTTGTCTTATCTCCGTATGTTATCACAACTTTCTACTAAGGAGGGGATTTTTTAAGTTAAGCTTTCTTTTAAAGTTAAAACTCAGAATTTACTGCACTGTAACTTAATTTATTTCTAATTTTTATACTAAGATACTTAGTGGTTTTGAAACTGATTGAATTTAGAGTGGCATGCCCTAAGTCATATTTTTCCCATAACACCTTTTATGTTTTGCAGGCTTTTGAAGAATGGGAGGAGATTGCCTCATGACAAGGGATACTGGGCAAAAATTTGGCACTGAAAATTTTTCACAGAGAGGTTTCAAACCCAACAAGATCATTTATATGAGATTTTCTGTCATTTATGGCACTTTTCATTTTTCACATGTATACAATGTATTTTGATCATATACACCCCACTATTTCCCTTCAACTCCCCACTAACTTTCCCATTCGAAATGTCTCTCTCTTAACTTCATGTCCTCTTTATGAGAGAGAGAGAGAAAGAGAGAGAGAGAGAGAGAGAGAGAGAGAGAGAGAGAGAGAGAGAGACTGAGTCTAATTAGTACTGTCAATATTCACAAGTATACATATAGGTGTGATATGTGGGACCATTCACTAATTATGGCTAATCTACCAGTGGCCACACACAGCCCAACCGGAAGTTAGCAACTGCTGATAGCTCCTTGTGTAAGAACAGAGTCTCATAAGCCCCTACCCAATCCATACTGGAAATTTGGTTAGATCAGTCTTGTTCGGGTCTTATGCAGGCAGCCACAGCTGATGCTGGTTCGTGAATGCAATGGCCATGTCAGGTCCAAAAGGCAACATTTCACAGATCTTTTCCCTATCTTCTGGCTTCTACCTTCTTTCTTGCTCCCTCTTCTGCACTTTCATGAACCCCGTGGGTGTGATACAACTGTCCTGTTTGGTACTGAATCCTCAAGGTCATGTATTCTTAACATTTTGACCAGTTATAAATCTCTGCATTAACCACTAACTTCAGCAAAAAGAAGCTTCTCTAACCAAAGTCAAGAGCAGCACAGAACTATGTACACAAAAATATGTAGATGGAATTTGATAACACAATCATATAGCAAAACAACAGCAGCGTGCCCCCAGCCAGTGCCCATGACCTCCCCAGTCAGGGCCCATGACCTCCCCAGTCAGGGCCGGTCATGGGCCTTTGACCAGGTTTTCTGTCCTATGAAACAAGCCCCAAATTCAATCAGAAAGCAATTGGTCATCTCTTAACAGCCATGCCACTACTGCACCTGTGGGCACATCTTACCTTAGATGTCAATATTGTAGCAGGCAGGGTCCATCACTGAGTTAAACCCAGCCCATGATGCCTTTTCTCCCCCAGCAGTCTGTGTATCCTGTACCAAAAACTTAAACTAGATTCTGACATAGAAACTGTGCTTTCTAAAAGGCTCCTAAAATTCAGCAACATACAACTATTTGCCTAAAATCTGCTCATTTAAGCATCAGAAGAGCAGAATGCCATGGAAGAAGAAACTATATAGGAATCCTCAGTTAATTTTTTCAGTACAACACAGCATAAATCTGAAAGATGTTGCCTATAAAGAACTTGAACCAGGAATCAAAAGAGTTCCCTCTCCCCACCTTTCAGCTCTTCTCAGACTGAAGAACCTTCAACCCTAATTCAAAATTAGAAGTAGAAGAATAATCCACATAAGTCAGAGTAGGGCCACATCATTTCTACACTTAACCATGGTCATGGATATAAGACTTTGAAATAGTAACCTAGCTGCAGAATGCATCCTAGGCTATAGCACAGATTTACTAATGGAAGAAGGGGGCTGGTGAGACTTAGGAAACACCTACACTGGAATCAGGATGAGGCGCTCTCATAGGAACAATAGTATTGAGGCGGGGGGGGGGGGGGGGGCTTCTCAAAAATACTGACTAATAAATAGACCTGAAAGTACTTGCTTTGTAACCATGGGGCTCTTTTATAGCAGATGCTCCTAGATTTCTCTTAGGCTCTACATTCAGGTTTTCTCTTCTTCAAAGACCGACCAGTCCCTCGGATCCTCGCTTCATTAACCACCGGATCAAAGCATTTATCAGCCTCGCTCCACTCGTTTGCCGTCCTTCTTCCAAGCGAAGTCACAGACTTCTTCACACCAGGTGTAATTTTTATTTCTATGGGCGCTAAAAATAACTTTAATGTAAACAGAAATAACTACCATGACACATTGAAGAATGTTCGAGAAGGCCCTCCGAGAAGGAAATGTACTCGTGTCTGTGCATCAGCCCTGGGCTCACCAACAGGTCCCATCATCATCTCTGTTTTGAAGCTCATCCTGCTGTCTTCTCTGTGGACTACATAGCGATAGTCCAGCTACTCTAATTTACAGGAGGTTTATGAAACATAATAATAAATATCAGACACCATCACACACACACTGATGCTGTCTGCTCGGTGTGAAGTGCCGGGTGACTTGCTGCTCGTTTCTGTGGAACTCCTCAGTGCAGTGAAGATCCGTGTTCCTTTCCGCTTTGACTCCCCAGTCTGTCATATCGGATAAGCTAAAAACTGTATTACCCAGATCTCTGGATCCTAATGAGAAAGATAAGCACCCAATTCTCCCTGGGGCCCTGTGCCAGTACTGAGCACTGTTAAAACCTGCAAATTTACTATTAGCGTTAATGCTACATTCTTTAAGTTCTTGCTGTGAGCACTCCTTCTAATGTTTCTTCCCTAAAAATAAGCACAAACATTGAGGGATGGACAACTGGACTTGCAATTTAGCATCTGTTGGACAATCCTCTCGCTGCCTTGGCTGCCGTAAGCAAAAGGACTATTAGTCAGCCAGCCAGAGAACCCTTATGGCAACATCAGCCATTTTGAACACTCTGTGGATGCCTTGAGAAAATGATGCAAAGATTACAGCTGGTTTTTTTTTTTTTTTTTTTCTTCCTGGCTCCTGAAAACTGGCAGCCAGGGTTGTTTGAAATCGTTTGCTCCGGGCTTTTTGCTATTACATCTTCTAAATGACCTTGCAGTCGTTTCTCTGTGGGTCAGAAGGATGCATTTCCCTTGGTGGCTAGAAGAGAGATTGCTGTGACTTGTTTAACTATGGAAGTAAGGCTGTGATTGACAAGCAACACAAACTGCAGTGGCTGACGTCCATCCTGAGGAGCCGTGCTTTAAATGGCTGTAATAGGTCTAACCCAAAGGCCATGACTGGTTCAAGCATTCCTCCTCAAAGTCTGCTTGGCTTACTTGGTTGGTGGGCTGGGAAATTCTCCTGCGCTGTCTCCAGTCATGTTGCAACACTGGACCCAATGAAAGTCTCCTGTCTAGTGGTCTTGCCTTGCAGACCTTTAGAAGTGTGGACTGAGCTAGCAACGCGGAAAACAACAGCAACAGAGAACATAGAATGGTGATGGTGTCTGTGAAGCAAAGTGGCCAGTGGCCCTACAAATGCAGCCACCTGCAAAGGGGACACCTCAACAACTGGATGACATCCAAAGCAGGAAGAGGAAGGATAGGCGAGAAAAGGGAGATCCAATGAGAGAAAGAACTAAATCTGAAGGATAAAAGGCTTTGGGGAGCCAAAAAAGAGGCCCCTAAACTGTGGGCCCTGGTCACCAGAAGAGAGATTACTGAGGTCCGTCCAGTCTGTAGAACCAAGAGAGTCAGAACCTGGGTCAAGAACTGTGATACTGGCTGATGTCAAGAGCTGAGGGAGTCCCCTACCTGAGCCAAAACTGAAGCCAGTTGTATTAAGAGCTGGGGAATCTTGTCCACCCGAGCTTCCACCTGCCTATGGCCACCACTGGCTTCTGTAAAGCATCAATGGAAGGGAAAGCTGGTAGAGACCTGCCCTCAAAGAGCTGTTCCTCATCTACGCACTGTCTCTAGCCAGGCAGCTCCCAGCCATCTAACCACACAAGCCTGAGCAGGCTGCCCGTTTAACAGCAAAGGCCCCTCACAGACAGCGGACTGGTAACTCAAGGTTAGACACTGATTTGGATTTAGTTAACCAAAAACACAAATGGGTTTCCAAAGTGATCTCTCGAACCCTGTGTCCCATGGAAATGAGCCGCCTAAGCACATATGTGCTCCTAAGCCATCTCAGATGCTGTCCCCCCCTTACCTCCCATTTCACAATAACCCTGTCTCCATTCTACATGAGAAAAACATACTCCTATGTTGCTTTCTGACTGAAACTGATAGAGAATACAGCTTTTTCTTCAAATGCATAAGATGCAATAGCAATGGCTAGTGAGTTACTAGAATGGCTCCTTATATTATCTGATTATTTCTTTTTTTAAGATAGGATCCAACCACATAGCCCAGGATAGCCTTGAATTTATGGTCCCTCCTGCTTTGGCGCCCCAATGCTGGGATTATGGGTATGAGCCACCTCACTCGGCTGTTAAAGCATGCTTCTGAGTTATGCACCCCAGACATTTTCAAAAGAAAGGTCATGGTACTTCTTGTTTCATAAAGTCAAGAGTGTGATTTATATGTTATCTGATTTTTGTAATTTGCTATGAAAATCAATAATTGCATTCATCTACATCACTTTAATGTAGACATTGTTGATTTTAGTAATCTATATCATAAGTTTCTTTCCATAATTTATTTTTTAGTGGTTTTTATAATTGTCTTTGAAAGTGTGAATTTAAGTAATAAGATGTGTTCATTGAATAAATAAAATTTAATTATTCATCAACAAAATTCTTATGTTTATTTAGTTATAATGAAAAATTTTGTGGTACAAATGCTTCCAATATCTGAATAATTTAGTACTATTAAACAGAGGTAGTCAAATTTTTCTTTTTGAAATACAATTTTTTAACTCGAATGTTTTAATGAGATGTATTATGCTCACATATTTAATTTATATGAACACACACAATATCGCCTATTGCCGGTTCCTCAGAATCTGAGCTTATTTAGAAACAAAGTTTGTTCAGATGTATTTATGATGCAGCCACACTATGGCAGGGTGGCCACAATTCCACATCCTTTTTAGGAGACTGACATGTGAAAAATCTATGTGGTGACACCTGGGACCACGAGGACTGGCTAGAGTGATGTCACTACAAGCTATGGGGGGCCAAAGACTGCCAGCAATCTACTGAAGGCTAGGATGAGGCCAGGGAAGACTCCCCAAGTCTGCAGGGAGCACAGCACTGCAGAAACCTTGATCTCAGAATCCAGGGCCCAGACTGACCATGTCTATTGTCACAAGTACCCGATTTGTGACACACTGTCGCTCAACTCCACCAAACCAGCCAGATGTGTTTTGTACAAATTTGATTTCAGCTTCAAAATGAAAGCATAGCTTTCGAGTCGAAGGAGCCAGTCATGCGGTCTTTACACTGTTTCCACGTTTGTCAGGCTGTGGCTGAAGAATGGCGCTGAAGTAAACAGACACGTGGACTCCTTTGGCCAAAATAAGGCAGCAGTCTGGGAGAAAGGGGAGTTTACATCAAGCCAAGCACTGATAAAAACCATAATGAAAGTTTTTAATCAAAGTTCCAAGGTCTACCAAAGTAGAACTGAAAAAAGAAAAAAGATGCAAAAAAAAAAAAGCCATAATGAGTCTTCCAGAGAACGAGCTTTTCTTCCCACAAGCAACTACTCCATTCTGCTTTGTGATCTGCACAAAACACAGCTGAACAATAATATGGGAAGAGTCTTTCATGCAGTGTGTAGTGATTTATTTACAGAACATTTAGACTCTAAAATCAAATCAATTAATTCCTTTTGAGGAAAACTAAGGGAACCAGCAAAATTACCAGTCAGCTCAGCATTTAAACTCAATGACTGGGACTGACTGGAGCCCCTCCTAAGAATTAGTACCACTAGTTGCAAATTTTTCGGGTGAAAATAGAAATGGCTTTACAAATACAAGAAGATATTTGACCTGGTACACAGTTGTTAAGTAAGATAATACATGTTTCTCAATTCCACCAAGTTTGAGTTTACATATCACATCTATATGGCAATTAAGTACAATCCCTACTACATTATTTTAATTTATATGGTGAATAAAATGACCAAAATAATAATGATGATAAGAATAGCAAGTAGTTCAGTAGTATTTACCAAGTGCTAATTCTGGGTGCATTCTCATAGTTACAACTAATTTGGGAACAAATAACATTATCCACACTTTGCAGAAGAAGGAGCAAAGTCTCTGAGAAACTGTTGGACAGGTTACAGAAATTATGCCAGATAAAGAATGCATTGGAAATAGAAAAATTCACAGATATCAGTCATCATTTTCAGTTAATAAGTTATATCCACATGGGCAAAAAAAATACATGCAAAGAATACCTTGATGCTTCTATCTTTCATTTGGAAGGTTTCTTATTATTGATTTATCTTATGAGATACAAGTCTCTACAACCAAAATTGTTCCCAGGCCAACTTCAGGGGCAAACAACCAAGACAGTCACATATAGGACCCAGTTCTTATAAAATTATCATTTTTTAAAAGAGGTTCCACATTCATTTTGCTCTTAATTTTACAAGATCTGTAATCAGTCCTGATTATTACAAGGACTGTGCCCAAATGAAGTTTTACTTCTCTTATCTGTACTTTCAAACTTGACATTAGAGGATCTGATTCGGTTGGTATACAAACTTTTGTTGCAAAAAAAAATGCAGTAGTCTGCCTTTGCAGGGAGTATTGCGTGTTGTCATTTAAACTGTAACTATTATAAAATCAGGGTTTAAACTGGCATCTTTTTACACCGACATGTGACGAAATGGAATCATTTAATCCCCAGCTAGCTGTTTGGATTCAGGAATGAGGCGGTTGTCATGGGGATGCATAATAGCATGTTTATTTGGATTGAATATGAAGTCAGAGTCAGAGTTTTTCTGGCCAAAAAAAAAATGAAGTTATTTGGCTGATTGGGTTGACAATGAATAGTGGCTTTGCTCATTAGACAAGATTAACATATGCCTTCACTTGCCCAGGGCAGTTGTCCTGGCGTGATTAGTAGCCCATCATCATGAAGTTATGCGCTGGATGATTTCCATACATCGAGTTTAAATGGCTAGAGGATTTTAACTGGCCCTTAGGTGTACCTAATAAAGGTGTGTTATCAAAAATCATATTATTAGCAAAGGTGATCTGAAGGTTCCTGATCGCTGCTAAGCATATCAGGCCAAACAGGTACCTCTTAAAACTCAATCACAAGACACAGCATCTTTGGTGGTCTTAATAAAGTATTTTTGCATAATTCCTAGAAATTTAAAACTAGAAAACAAATCTATTGGCATATCATATTTTTCTTTGTTTTGTCTAATAAGCTTAAAGAATGTCATTTATCACTTCTATGGTGGAGAAATTGTGATTGGAGGCAAATAACCTGAAAAGAATCAAACAAATGTGTTTGCATGAAGCTTTCTCTTGTCTGGGAATACAACTCAGTAATACAGTTGTATTTTCTTACAAGAAGAAGAACAATTGCCTGACCCTGTCTTCTACTTATTTGCATGAATACAGTTTCTCAGAAACTACATTTTTAAAGAGAGGCAACAGAAACAGAACTGATTCTTGCCCTGAGGAATATTCATTTACAGACAAAAACTAACAGGAAGAGACGCGTCGGTGAAGACATGAGGGAAAGGGATATCTGCATGATTATGAAGTATTCATTCCAAAGAGAGAACGTGGGGGACTGTGGTGGAGAAATCTGACAGTCGCTCCCTCAGTTACGGAAATGGTGTCAGTGTTGCAAACTGGGTGTGTATGGGTGAGAAGCTGGGCAACGGATGGGTCCTGAGCAGTTCGTCCTCATGAACTGACTAAAGCTGCTCCTGAGGGAGTGGGTTGTTACCATGGGTGTGGTCTTATCATAAGAAAGAGCTCTGTCTCGTTTGCTTCCTTGTTCCCGCCCTCTCTTGCATGTGCTCTCACTGTGTGACATCATCCACCCTGTCACCATCAATATGAAGTCACCTACCAAATGCAGCCCTCTCAGTACTGGCCTCCTCAGCTCCCAGAACTATGTGCCCAAAAGTCTTCGTTTTATAAACTACAGAGTCTGTGGTATTCCGTTAAAGACTGTTAATAAGCGGCCATTTTATTTTAAAAGAAAATGTTAATCTTCTTCCCTTAATATTGTTTTATTTGTTCCTTTTTGCTTGTTTTGTTCTTTGAAACAAGGCCTCTTTATATAGACCTGAATGGCCTGAAACTTGCTAAGTAGACCAGGCTGGCCTCGAGCTCACAGAGATCTTCCTGCCTCTGCCTCCTGAGTGCTGGGATTGAAAGTGTGCACAGTCACCGTGACTTCTTCCCTCAGCCTTGGTTCCTAAATGCTGCTCTCATTTGTTGTTATTTTTCAGTGTGCTTACCCCATTCTGTATACATGATATAATTACGTCCTATGCTTATTTTTCATTGTCTGCATCTCCCACTGGAATGTGAGCTTCATGGGAAAGCAGAGTTGTTTGTGGGATTTTTATTTTTCTTCACTGATTTGTCTCACATTTTTAGAGCAGAGTATGGGTGTGCAAAATATCCATTGAATAAATTAAAAATACACAATTCTGGGCAGAAGGTAGGATATATTTGAAATAATGTTTTGCAGGGATTTTTAATTTCTCCAAAGAAAAGAGTAGATTACAAAAGGGAAGCGCAGGACTTTTATTTTTGGCAATGTAAGACTAAAAACTGTAAAATATAAAATATTTAGAAATTCTAGGGGGAAATGTGAAAACATGCTTTTAAGTGCATGGCTAAAGAAAAAAAAAAGGAAAAAGAAAAGCCCTGAGAGACCGGATGAAAGGGAGTAGGGAAGCAAGAGGGAGCAGTAACAAGCACATGTGGCCATCTTTCCTGGCAACGTCTAGGCAGCAAGGCCTTGTGCAGATAGCAAGTAAGACCTAGCTCCTATACACACACACACACACACACACACACACGCACACACATGCACATGCACATGCATGCCCCAAGACATCACAGGGCCATATCCTCACTAAAACAGTTATAGAAACAGAGAAGTGTGTCATGCATTTCCTTAAATTTAGCCCCAGTTGGGAAAGTTAGACAAAACCAAAAATAACAATAACAATAGTTAATAATAGCAATAACAATAGTTAAGAGGAAGGAAGCCTTGTGATGGAAGAAATCAAACCATGCAGCCTATCACAGAAGGGCAGGATTTTATAGACCTCCTGCCGTAAAAATGTAATCCTTCCCTCCCAATTACTTGTGGTATATGGAATAAATCTCTATCCCTAAAGATCAATGAATGCCAGAAATTAAGAAACTTTCTCATAAAAATTATTTTAAAAGAAAATGCCTGTAACTTAAGGGAGAATATCAAGGGGGCACCTGGTCAACGGAAAATGTTACACCCACCCAAAGCTAAAGAGCAAAAGTAGTATTGAATTTATACCATCAATACAGTATAAATATCCATGGTGCATATCAATGTAAATACGTGGCTGAGTAAATAAATGTGGAGGGGAGATAAATATATCATATAGGATTCCAATTCATTTCCATAGATAGTAAACCCCCAAAAGGAGGGCTTTGTAAGGACAGGGACCACAATCCTCCACTCCTGGTGTGCGCTGCCATAGTGACTTCTGTAGAAAGAATGGGGGAGTATGGAGAACTGGGGAGGGCAGCATGAGCTGAGGGGAGAAGTTCGGAAAACTCTCTCTCAGCCAGCGATTAGGGTGAAAATCAGCAGTCACAAATCACACCGATAACCTCTACCTTTGATATACTATGATGAAAGGGTGCTTTAACTCTGACATCTTCCAATGGAAAGTTAAGAGGACAGTGTCGGACAGACTCCAATAGAAGAGCACCTGGCGATAGAGCTAACCCACGCCCCAAACTGTCAAGGTCAACAGAAGCAAGGAAGGTCAGAGAAACAGCCAACAGGAGCCTTAGGAGACTCGCGGACTAAATGCAATGCAGTACCTTATGCTGATCCTACTGTAGCAAAAAGATATTAGGGAAAACTAAGGAAATCTGATAAACTAAGACCTTGACGGGGCATCAGTTCATTATCAGCCCACTAATTATGACACACTTACCACACTATGATAAAATGTTTACAGTAGGGGAACTACCAGTAGGAAGGATGGATGGAGCTGGCATGTGAGAACTTTCTGTAATATCGACTCTGTATTTCTATAAATTTAAATTGAAAATGTGCTGAGAGTGTTTTCTTTTGTTAAACGGGAAATTTTTTCTACCTCTTAATTTAAGAATAATTTGCATGAATTATAGTAATTCCCCTCACCCATAGATTGATATATTCAAAGTAGAAGCCTGAAACCAGAGATAGTGCCAAGCCCTACGCTGTGTTTCTTTTTCCTGTTTGTGCACATCTTGTTAAATCAAGCATTTTCTGCTCTTCACCGAAAGCACTTTTATGACTTCATTTTGTCTATCTTGATCACCAGCATCATTTTGGGACAATGATCAGGCAAGTGTTGGCTGAGTATAAACGCTGCGATGCCCTGCCAGTCTGTCTGGTAACCTGGGTCGTCACTAACAACACTGCGATGCCCTGCCAGTCTGTCTGGTAACCTGGGTCGTCACTAACAAGCAAGCAGCACATACAGGATGGATCCGCTGTACAAAGGGAGGTGCAGATTCAGGAAAGGGTGGACTAGGATGCCGTGAGAGTCCACCAAGTTTCTCAGGATGGCATCCAATTTCAAACTTCTGAATTGTTTATTTCTCGAATTTTCCATTTAATGCTTCAGAGCACGGTTGCCAACGGTAACAGAACATGGAGAGTGAAGCCACGGATGAGAGACCTCTGTACAGCGTGCTGCATTCACGGAGAACATGTCAAATAATACGGTGGGGATTCGGTCAGTAAGGAAAATGACCCAGTTTCCACAACGAAACTGCAAGGGGCAACAAGCAGAAGCAAACTAAAAGACTGAGGAGCTCTCTAAGCTCCCCAGATACAAATTCTTTGTCTGGATCCTGGCTTACACAAGCGAACTTGGCTCAATTTGCTCACCATCTGACTTGTGCCTTCTGGGTTCATCTGCTTTTTAGAAAGTGCTGTCTGCACCCAGAGCCATGCCTCAGAGCCTTTTTCTGGAGAAATTCAAGCAAGGCTATCCATCATTTAGCCATGGACTATAGACACTATAGTGCAATCACACAGCAACACTCTGTATAATTCTCAGAACAGTGAGCGCTATCTATCTGCACTGATATGGGAAGACCTCAAGAAACTTCATAAAGTATAATTTTCCAAACACACTACTGTGCTGGCAAGCTGGCTAGCAGGGGGAAAGAAGGCCCTGACTTCTGGCATGTACAAATTCCATGCTGTGCATACTCCACAGCGTCTTATTTCTGAACACCCACGACTTACTAAAACCATAAATTCTAAGAGACATCCACCCTTAGAAGCCAACTGTATGCCACCTTCACCACACCACTAGGTGGAAATGTGCATTGAGTTTTCTCATTGTATATACTGGCTGGATTTAAGAGAAGAACTGGGGAGTAGTGATCTGAAAGTTTGAGGCAATCCTCAGGCGATCCTCAGCTACACAGCCAGTCAAGGCTAGTCTGGGGTGTAAGAGGCTACATGAGAGAGTTAGGGGTGGCGGGCGGGGTAGGGGTAAAAGAAAACTGTTGAACATTTGCTAAGTTTTCCATTTCCAGCTTTTGGTTACACACAGCCCTGGAAGTGAGCCCAGGCCCACATTCCCGGCCACAAAGGAAATCAGTCAGCAGAGATCAAGATGAAGGAAATGTGCCCTTGCTGTTATCTTCCTTTCTAGGTTGTCATGAGAACTCCCACTGGCGAACAAAAGAGAAAAGCTACGAAGGTCAGCATGTGCGTGCAACGGAGTCTCCTACAGTTTATGAGACCAAATGCCCCAGAAGGCGGGATCATAACCAGGAAATGGAATGAAGAGCACGTGGAAAAGAAGACAGGAACATTACAGTTTATAGGTCCATTTTTGCAACCCTCGTCTCCTTTGGAAACTATTTCAGAGCCATTTTCTTTTAAAGTGGCTACTACTGCCGGAAAATAAATCAGGTAATTCGTGAATCTGTTCCACGCCCCTATCATTATTCATCAAATGGCATAACTTCTTGATTGCAAGAAGATTTCATAGAAAGCACATTTAATTAGAAAAAAATTTTAAGAACCCATATTATCATCCTAACAGAGTATTTACTGCAAAAGTTGAACCGATCACTTAACCTCTCCAGGCCTCAGTTGTTCACATCTATCTTTAAGAACTTTGAGAACTCTAGTTTTAAAAAACCTACAATTCTATTAATTTTGGTGGCCAAATCCTCTTAAAGAAGCCGATTCTCTCAAGAACTCGGATTCTCTGGAAAGTCCATAGGTCAAACAGAAAGAGATGGGCAAGCGTTGGCCCCTCCTTGTGGGTGGTAGCAGCACAGCACCAGAGCCTGAGAAAGGCAAGGCTGCATGGCCTTAGTACCAAAACAGCTTCTTGGGAGGCACAAAGAATGACAGACACTCCCACAGTGTCCATCCCCCTGAGGCGGCACAATGGCTCTCCAGTTTTACCTCCTTTATTTCCTTCCCAAAGCTGGCCTTTATAAAGTCCCCACTGACCCAGTCCTAATCCTGCTTCCAGATGCCTTTGGGCTTGTCTCTTCAAGAACATCCCCACTAGGGTCCTTTCAACTGTCAGAAAGCAATTGTGGAGGCACTGTGGGTACAACTCGAGTCCAGGCACGTGTGAAACCCGAGCTCAATCCCCAGTACCCCACATTAAAAAAAAAAAAAAAAAAAAAAAAAAGATCAGGCATAGCAGTGTAAGATGACAGTCCCATGGCTGGAGAGATGAAGATAGGAAAATCCCTGGTGCTTGGTTGTCAACCTAATCTAGCCTAACAGGGTTAGGGGGCATCAGTGAGAGACCTTGCTTCGAGAAATAAGTGGGAGCTAATGAATAAGTGGTTAGGGGTTCACACTAACCTTGCAAAGGACTCAAGTTCAGGTCCCAGTACCCACATTGGCCATCTTGTAACCAACTGTAACTCCAGTCCTCTCTGACCTCCAAGGGCACAAGCACATATGTGCGCACACACACACACACCCTTTAGAAACTTAATTATAATAATATCGTATTTATTTACTTATTTATTTGTGGTATACAGCTGTTTTGTCTGCATGTGCACCATGTCTGGTGTCCAAGGAGGCCAGAAAAAAAGCTGCTGGGTCCCCTGGGACTAGAGGCTGGGACTAGAGGTTTACAGGAGGCTGTAAACCACTGTGTGGGTGCTGGGACTCAAACCCAGGTCCTTTGGAAGAGGAGTCAGTAACTCTGAATGTCAAAGCCCCAACAAAATTTTTGGAGAGTGGACAGCTCCTAAGGAATGACACCTAAGGCTTGTCTCTAGCCTTCATACGTATGCACACACACCTGCACAGAGGGAGGGAGGGAGGGAGGGAGAGAGAGAGAGAGAGGGAGGGAGGGAGGGAGGGAGGGAGGGAGGGAGTCCTAACGGAGATGATGCTATTACTCTGTATTCCTGTGGTCCCTGGTGGCAAAGGAAAGCCACCTCCAGCTCACCGTGAGCCCGGGGAAGACTCAGACAGAAGAAAGGCCCACAGAAGCTTCCTCCGTTTAGTGTGAAACCTCATAAGGATCAGTTGACTCTTTGCAAAAACCTAAAAGCCACTCCCCTGAGGTTTGTGGGGAAAATGAAACAGTGAAGGCAAGTAATTTCCTCTAAGAGCTGAGGTCTCACTCTGTCACTTGGACTGTTAGGGAGCATAAATCCTCGCAATGATCACAGAGATCTTCTTGCCACTTTCCAGAACATAAAATGCCTCTTAGTGCATTACCTAATCTGATTCTCACAACAACGAGCTGCGAGGTACATGGATGGTAGGGGAGGCGAGGGTAGCAGGAGCTTTAAGGCTCAGGCCGATCACTACCGCTCTCCAGTTCGCCAACTTAGAATTGGTGGTGACACCCTTGGATGGGGTGTCGCCTTTATTTTACAGATTAAAAAAAAAACTGAGGCCTGAGTGAACTAAGAAATAAATCCCTAACAACTGGGGACTGACTACATGGGGCAGACTGGAAAGAACAAACACTTGAAACAACAGCTTCTTTACTACAATCTATTAACAGAAAACTGGATGGACATCTTATCTGGCCTGCAACAGGCAGGGTAGACAGAAGTAGGACCACAGAGGTGAAGATGGTATGAAATCCATCACTGAGAAACTACCATTGGCCAGGAATGGTGGAGCTTGCCTGTAACCCTAGCACTTGAAGTGGGGGCAGGAGGATCATGAGATGTCAACCTGCACAACACACACACTAAAACCCTGCTTCTAAAAAAGAAAAAAACTAACATGGGTCGATTATTAGGGAAGTAACTGTGGGCAGGCCAATCTAAGGGAACTCCATAAATAACAAAGCAAAGGAGTGGCCATGGTACACTAACTCCAAATCCAAGATGATCTTGAGCTATCAATGTCTCGCAAAGGGAGTTCATTTAAACACATCCTGTGGAGGTCCGGAGAGAGAGACTGGAGCTCCACCTAATTACAAAAGACTCAGACCCGATCTAATTCATGAACCGGCCATTCCCAATAGGTGATTTTTAGTCTCAAGTCAAGTTAAATGATAAGATCTGACTGTCTTACTTGTTTTCAATCTGTGGGAAGCAAGGGTGAGACTAAGCCAAAGGATTGGGCCTCAGCACTCAGTTTTCTTCTCAGGAGAAATTCCTAGAAGTATTAGCCAACATCTTCTACTTAAATGTTACTGACCGGAACTTCATCACATAATCAAATCTAACTGCAAAGGAGGTTAGGAAGAGCACCCTCTTAGCTGTGTATATCACACGATTAAATAAAACCAGTTTGTTTCTGGGGGGGGGGATGAAAAATTAATGGATGTTGAGTGAGCAAAAAATCAGATGTTGCCACAGCAATATATTATCCATATGGAGGTGGTGAGTTGGGCCAGGTGGTCCCAACTGAGTTCAGTGTAGAATGGGTGTAAAATCCCCGCAATGCTGAAGGTGCTATTGGTGAGATCCTAGCAGGAAGAGAGATACATAAGTCAGGTGTGAGGTCAGCAGTGTGGTAGGACACCATGCAGGCTCAGTGGGATGGAGAGAGCAGTGCACAGCCAGCCTGTACTGTGCATAAGTCACGCTCAGGATCAGAGAAAAGTGCACATAGATAGGACGTTGTCTGTGCTATGAGGGTTGAGAAGCACTCAACGGGTTTAGAAGGTCAATGTGTGTCTTTTGGTCTGTAGAGGTGACAAGTCTTTCTACCCATGTTGCAGCTTTTAACAAACATCAGTTCCTGTGAACTCATCATGAAGACCAGGAGAAAGTATGAAACATTCTTCTGTGCTCACCAAGCTTCCTTGACACAGGAGGCTTGAAGTCAAAGTCTACCTTCATCGGGGAATGTCACATTTACAAGTGCAGATGACTTCCTGGTCGGTTCCAAGCGAGCTCCACTTTGCAGCTGTCCTTCCATGGCCAACTTTCCTAGGGTTAGCAGGCTTCATACATCACACCAGGCAGGTTTATACACCTCGACCCAAAGCCGAGACAGCTAACAAATTACCATGGCACGTTGATTGCTTGCCTTATCTCGCCCTGGAGGCCTCCAGAGTCCTCTTTCCCATCACCACAAACACTTCCAATTACCGCATTGGTTTATCGGGGACTGTTTTCTTGGTGTTCCATTCTGCTCACTGTGACCTTGGCTGTCTGAATGATATATCCTTGAGTTGTTGCTCTATCCCTCTTAGATGTGCTTATCGCTGCCTCTGTTCCTATAGGATGTGTTTTATTACCGCACAGACTTAGCCGGTGGCCCCTATGGCATCTAGCACTAGCTGTCTCTTGAGCAAACCCGGAACATCTATAGGTGGCCGTTGTGAAAGAGGTCTCCAAACACAGAATACCAGACGTGTTACTTCATCAGACGTCTGTACAATGGGAGGAAATCATTACTTGAAATTTCAAAGGACAGCAGAGAATTTCAACACACACTTGGAATGAAGTTCTGCTGACTACCCTACCCATGCCAAGCTAATTACAGGAAATAATAACAGGCCATGTGATTGCCAAGCACTGTTCCAAAGTCCTTTCTGTGGTCAGTGTCCCCAACTCCATCAAGCCCTGAAGCTCAGAGAGCAGCTACAGATGCACCGTGGAGCAGAACACTGGTGTCAAGTGTAGCATTGTGGGAAACAACTACCCTAGCAGACGCCGCTGCAACTGCTTAATCAAGGTGAGAAATGATGTTGACAACATGGCATCTGACTCGTCAATTATCTGTCATAATCAATCAGAGCTCCACAAATAAATTTAATGTGAATTTTGTTTTTTTCAAAGTAGGGTTTTACTATGCAACCCTGATTAGCCTGGAAATCACTAAGTAGGTAGACTAGACTATCCCCCAGACTCACAGAATTCATCTTCCTCTGCCTCTACCTATTGCCTGTTCGGTGTGAATTCTTAGGTCTGAAGGAACTCTGACTTCCGAGTCCACCATATCTTACTTTGCAGATACAACAGTACATTTTAGAGGAATGGTAAGAAATTAATCTTGAGCTTGTTGGCCAAGAGCACCCCAGAACTGGATGCTTTCAACATGCATGCAGGACATACTGCCAATTTTGCTGGTATCAGATACTGAGTTTGCCTTCCCAGCTGAGGATCTTGATTTGGATAAATTAACCTGGATGTGGGGGGGAAAAAACCTTCTTTTCATAACATCCTATTGAGATAAGTTACTGCTTAAATTACTTCTAAAATGTAGACTCTGCAGGGAAACTGACTCTTGCTCAGTCTTAGTATAAAGAAGAAGCATAAGAAATTGTCACCAAATGAATACCATATCAAATATTCCTCATCACACGGATAGGACTGGTGTTCTTTGGAGAAGTGGAATGACCCCAATTTCAGGACACCGTAGGAACTCAATAGAATTTTGTAATATTATATTATAATTTATAAAGACATAACTAACTCAACAACAGGAAGGAATTGTATTCCTTGATTATAAAATATTTCTGTTGAAGTGCCTTTGATTTATTACTTATAAAATTAACTTCATGATTGGGAATATCATGAGGATTGTGCCAGATGCTAGAGGAAGATGTAAGGGCTCCTCCAACCTACTATTGTTCACCCGATTGCTCAGTAAAATTGGACACCCCCCCCTTATTGAATCAGAGCTGATACTGATGAGGCAACCCAGAGCAACATGGGAAGCCAGGCAGAAGAGCACAACAAATGTACGAATTGCAGGGATGGGCTGAAAACAGAGAAAGTCCATATGGCTCAGCAGCTCACTGAGCAGTCAGGAATGACGATTAAGTTTGTGGGGTAAGAACCAAGCCAGTCATCAGGAAGTAGAAAATCCACAGGGATCAAAAAGCACCAAGAGTCAACGTATCAGAAAATAAGTGAAAACCTTAGAGCCAAAGCACTCACTACTTTGGGAGAGAAGACTTATTCCACTTCCATGAGAACAGACTATACATAACCATTCCAGGTTGACTAGGTAGAAGCAGGGCGTCTTGCCAAGGGCTTCCATACAATGTCTAACAGAGGCCAGAACTGGAAGCTACGCATATCACATCAGGGTCATGGGGGTGGGGGGGGGCGGGCACTAGCCAGAAAGAAATACTAAGAGTCAGGGAAGAGGTGTGTAGAAACCAACCAACTTTGTAACAACACTCACCTCCCAGTCAGTGTTATCTCCCACATCCTTGTACCCTTTCCCCCGCTGTTTCTAGGCCCCAGGGATTCCACACACTGCCCATCTAAGGTTCAGCCCCTTCCTGGAAGGCACAGCACTCAGGCTTTTCCAAGCCTTATTACTTCCCAAGTGAAAAAGTGTGCGTGTGTGCGTGCGTGCGTGCCTGTGTGTGTGCGTGCCTGCCTGCGTCTGTTTTTTTTAACTGTGTCACAGATGCTAAGGGGAGAGGATTGTGTTAAAGCGACTCTAACGTAAAGATGATGAGTATGCCTGCCTATCCTACAGATATTGTCTGAAGAAACTAGCTAGTGGATGTGAAACCACCACCAGAACACCGCCCTCGGCACTCCAGAGGAACAGAGGTTGAAAAAAAAATTTTTTCTAATTACTTAAACAAATGGCTTTAATTTGTAGTTCTTTTAAAAAGAAAACTGTTGGTTTTTCTTCACAATAAAAAAAATGTGTATTAATCCAGACTTCTAAGGTCTCTGTTTAAAGGCGATAACTGAAGCACCTCCCTTATCTCCCTTTTCAATCAGATGTAGTTCTAGGAATAAACACAGATGATTTGAATTTTAATGATTTCCAAGAACTGATACTTGACTGCGAAAAAAAAATCAGACATTTCAGTTTTCTAGGACAAGGGAAAAAATTATTGCCGAGGCCACGCCTCACAGCGGAAAAATCATGAACTCAATATCACCTTGGCTAGTCCCTCTTCATCCTGGCCCCCATCTCTTCACACGGTAATAATACAGATTTTGCAAGGTTCCCATGAAAATTACAGAGCATGCCTATGGAGCATCTAGTGCAGCACGTCACAGGTGGTCCATGAATCATAGCGAATGTTATTATTAGCTCGCTTATCTAAGACGTGCCCCCATCATCTTCCACGGTAAACACGGTGCTTCCTTGTCAATAGAACAAAGTGCCTGGCTGGAAAAGCACCCAGGGAGAGTGACCAAAATGCCATCCTAAGGGCAGAAAATTGGGCAACAACCTCAGTCCTGTCACCAGGCAGCTGTGAGAGTCTGAAGAACAGCAAACCCCCTACCTTTGCTTCCTTATCTGGAAATCGAAGGTTAAACATCGTTCCCGATACACAGGTCACTGGTGCTCTCTGATTACATTATGGGCAAAGAGAGGACTAGAGAAAGGTTGTCCCTATCTGAGAGCAGCCCATTCCTAGATGACCAACTTTTGCTTAGCGTAGCATTTCACCTTCCAACCACCCACCTTCGGTCCTGATTCTGATCACTGGACCCTGGCCAATGGAGCAAACGGACTTGGATCAGTAAAACCCGATATAAACACACTGCTGACACCCGCTCCCTGAGAGCTGGGATAATGTGCTTAAGTCATCTTAAGCTTTAGTTTTCTTCTCTGTAAAAGTACAAGAGTAATAATCACCTCGTTGAGTTTTTATGAGGATTAAATGATATGTATATGAAAATGAGTTATGAGCTATACAGCATTCTGCAATGTTAACATAGCAACTGTGATTATTGGTGACTAATGCCATTGAAACTCTGCACAGCAGCCCAAGAAGCTGGATTCTGAGTTGGACACTTGAGAGTCATCAATCTCAGCTCCTGCCCCTTGTGGATTTTGTGAGGTCGGTGGAATCCGGCAGAATGACATTGAACTTTGCTGCAATCAGGTATTGATTCTGGTTTTCCTAACAGAGAACAGAGGTTTGTTTAAACTTTTACTTAGAGGCAAGTGACAGGAACTGGTTTTAATGGTCCGGAAAAGTTTTCACCCCATTACCAACAGTCTACCCATGTGACCTGAGGTTTTCCTATTTCAAGAGGCAATTGCAGAGTTTCTGGAGAACCACCTTGTACTAATAGTAACAAATCCATCAGTTGCTGGAAAGAACCATAGATCGACTGCCACACGGCTCTGTTCTAAAGCTGTGTTGGGTCTACTATTCCACAGAACAGTAGCTTTCTGTGGTTGTCAAGAAGCCTTGTGAAAAGACTGCCTAACAAGAGCCGAGTAAGTCAGTGGGTTTCTTAGATGTATCCTGAGATGCCCAGCTGCATGCTCTGTCTGCACTGTGGTAAAAACCCCCTACAGAATTTTCTCCTCTGTACCAAAGTCATAAAGCTATTTATTAACCCAAGGTGTGGAGTGGTGACTTTAGGACATGCTTCCAGGTAGATAGTTTTCTGAGCAGTCAGCCCTGTGAAGGCTTTAATCTCTCCCCTTTTCACCGTTTTACTCCCCCTCCCCCATCTGACCTTCCTATCAACACCTGCAGACCACATGCCCCTAGCCAGACGGGGCTGGACCCATAAACAGAAGAGTAAGCAGCTACTCACATGGTGTAATTGGAGACACCTCACAATCCCCACTGCCCAAAATATCTTCCCCACCAAATGTCATGGTGCCGAAAAGTCCCAGCATTGAAATCGCTGCTACTAAGATCTCCGTCCTTCACCTCATCTTCCCAAGTGTCCGCACCCTGGACGCTGACTTACCCTCTGAGCTTAGCTGTGTATCAGTCACGCTTCAAGCCTTCAGATTCCCCCAGCTATATGTAATCTCTCATTCCCAGGAACAATTGCAAAGCTTAGTTTGTGCCTATGTTATGGTATTTGCCCTGTGTTTAAACACGGGTATTATCGTACCAGCTATCATCTGAAAGTTCCATCCCTCAGCTGGGTCTTATTTCTCTACTTCCATCCCATCCCCAGCAGATGAGGCTCAGAGCCGGCCCCTGAAGAACCACGAGAGCCTCGGGCGTGAACTTCACCAGGACTGAGATCTTGCTACTCACTCTCAGTCCACCTGGAGAGTCACTTCCAAGATCTCATCGTACAGAAAAGGCCACTGGAGAGTTCCAAACTACCAGGGCTCTGCCGGCACCATAGCTAGCCCACTAGGTGATGTCACAGCACATATTGGCTTAAGAAAGACCCCGCGTGGCTCGCCTTCCTCCTCTAAAACTTACCCCACTGCAGACGGCTTCTCTCTTAAAGAAGGAGAAAGGACGAGTAAGCTAAGGAAGAGTGACTGCAGGGATGAGCACTTCCTTTCACCTGATTTTCTCGCAGAACTGGGTGGTTAGTTCAGCTTGGAGCTTGCCAAGAGCTGTGCTGAAAAGACTTTAACACAAAGGAGCACTGTGAGTGCTGGCTCACAACAGTCTCAAAACGGTGGTGTGAAAGACCGAGTATTTGCTATCACCTCACTGGGGATAAACGGGGCTCAGCTAAGCAGTTCTCACATCGGGTCTGTTGGAGAACTACAGTCAGATTATGTCTATGCAGAGAGTAACTTCAAGCCTGGGCTGGGAGGGCTCACACAACTAGAGGCTAGGATGGCTGGTCTTCCTCCCACAGTGTCCCTGAGTGATCTCTCCAGATAACTGTCTAACTTTGATAGCACGAGAACAGCCAGAATCCTTACAAGGATGCTCGGGTGAGGGAGAGAGAGCATCAGGGAAGCCTTATCAGACTTTGAGTCAACCTCCCAAGGCAGGCCATCACTTCGGTCAGCTTCTGCTTGCTAGAAACAAGACAACTAAGACCAACCTGTATTCAAAGGATGTATAATTACTCTCCAGCTTTTGATGGAGGAGTGTCTAGGAGTGTGAGAACATGTTTTAAAGCTATCATTAATGGAAAAGTAAGCATTTGCCCATCAATAAATGCTATTAGTGACAGTCATGGCAACGCACGCCTGTGATCCTAGTACAGTGAAGGCTGGAGGAGGAGAAGAGGGAGTCAGCCTGGGTTACACAGTGAGACCCTGTGTCAATAAAACTTAAATTTCAAAACATGTGATTCTTTTGAAAAACCAAATTTAGGGCTAGTCTAACCTAATCTAGGGATAAAACATAAAATGCCTAGAGTTCTGCTGTCAAATATGGTATCTACTAGCATAATTGGATATCGAAACTTAAATTAGACTTAATTAATTATAATTTAGCTTTAAGTTAATTAAAGTTAACTAGTTAGAGTTAATTAACTGCCATTTAAATTAATTTAAAATATCTTAAATAAAAATTTCTAAATGCCTTTCTGTCTTAACAGCCAATTTCAAATGCTTCATAGATATATATACACTTGGTACCATCATGTTGGGTACCACAAATAAGAAACATTTCCATCATCAAAAACAGTTCTCCCAGACAATGCAGATTTAGAATGATGAAACAATATATCCTTCAGCTGTCAATCAGAATTGCTTTCCTCTAATTAAGCTTCAGTAGGCACTGGGCAGGAGAGACATCTAGCTTTTAACACTGGGCAAGAGTTACCCACGGTGTTGATGAGGGATACTCCACACTTAAGAATCAACCAAGCAGATGGTAGGTTCACCTCCCTTAAGAACGGAGTCTCCAACTCAAGCCCCCAAACAGCTGGCCAGCCCTCTTCCATGTGGAGATTTTCCAACTAAGGGTTGCCTTCAGTCGGCTTCCTAAAAGCTATCTGCTTTAAAAGTGTGGTGAAGAAAAATAAAAGCAAATCTGCAAAGCTCATTCTCTCACTCCTTCACTCAACCAACATGTATTGACCTGGTATAAATGCTGTGTGGTTGGTGCCTGAATAAAAATGTGAGCGGATTTTACTGACTCCTCAGGCCCCCAAAGCAGACACACAAATGTCAACAGGACAGCCCCCCAAAATTTACCTTTAAGTAGTATCCTTTAGTAGTGAAAACATGAGAGAGAAAAAAAATGGATGCAAAATGTACCTGACAAAGATGAGAGAATTAGCTCACCAGATATAATTAACTAGATAGTAGTCAATTAAATCATAAATGCTATCGGTCAAAAAAGATGATTTTGAGTTTAGAAATTTTGAATTCAAGCAATTCTATTTTCCAATAAGATAAAGGGTCCATTTCTCGTTAGTGACAATAAAATTATATCACCAGCATAGAGAACAGTTATTTTTATACTCCTTATAATAGGGGTGAGTGCAGCTAGATCATGTCCTCGTTGTTTCAAATCATTTAGATACAAATTTTAAGAGAACTGCAAGAAGCAGAGTCAGAACAGGGTTCAATTTTTCAAAGACTAGACAGATAACTAGAATTGTTATCTGATCTATTACCGGACCACCCCCAGCAGCTCTTGGGGCCTATGCTCAGATGGTATAGAAGAATCATAATCTTGCATCCCAGCTGTAATGAATGATGCATGCACCCCATCACCTCCCCCATCCCTGCTCCCCCATTCTTACGTCATTCTCTGCCTCTGGAGGCTAGCTTGTATAAGAGGCACCTGCGGGTTCCCTTGCCCTCTTCCCTTCTAAAGGAGTTCTGCCGAGGGGAGGCACCAGCAGGAGATTAGAGGATGGAAAACTAGGAGGTTAGAGTATCTGTCCCTCCAGCTCCCTTCCTGCCAGGCCGCCATGGGTTGGCTGCATTCCTTAACTAAAGGCTATAGCTCACGTCGGGCAGTGTTCTTAATATAGTTATGCTCTCTGAATTGCACTAATCCTCACTCCCTTTGATCATTCAGGCCTGTGAGGCTCAGTGTCTCCCTGCTAGTGTAAGACCTTGCAGGGTTTCCTCCAAACTCTTTGTACCTTTGTACATTGTTCTTCTAACTATTCAGTTTGTGTCAGAAACTGATTTCTGATGACCCCTGATGATACCAATCCATTACTGGTTTTATGCATGAAGATCAAAAATAACCAATTAAATTTATATGCAACCTTAGAGCTCCTAAAATGCTTCTTTTTTTTTCTTTTCTATTTTATTTTTCCCCCTTTGTTTTTTTGATACAGGGTTTCTCTGTGTACCTTTGGAGCCTGTCCTGGAACTAGCTCTTGTAGACCAGGCTGGCCTCAAACTCACAGAAATCCGCCTGCCTCTGCCTCCCAAGTGCTGGGATTAAAAGCGTGCCACTACTGCCTGCATCTAAAATGTTTCTTAACACATTATAAAGCACATGGTCACTGGTGCAATATTGTACCTAAATCCAATGTGTTCCTTCTAAACTGTATTAAGCAGAGAAAAGTCTGGACTATTGTTTAGGAAAAGCATTTCAATGCAATATCCACCAATATGGTGATACTGCAGTTGGATAGAACAGTATCACTTCTGAAGAGAGGCAAGAATTCAGGGTCGTCATGGACTATACAACGATCATAAAAAATTAAAGCAAGAGGAATGAGGGTTTAGCAGATAAAATAGTACTTTTTAAGAAAACTACAGCCCAAATTGGAGCAGAATCCGAGCCGTTCTGGATGTGAGGAGTCTTCAAAGATGCTTTGTAACCAACAGTACCATATGAAGTACCACCAGCACTTAACCAACAAAGAGACTACCGAACCCAAAGATTACTTCAGTTATTCTTGGACTAAGGGCTCTGAGGCTGCCCTGCTCCTGACCATTGTGTTGCTGTAATGAATGAAATTCTTGAAGTTAGACAGTCTTACTTCCAGATCTCTGATTCAAAATCACTTATAATGTAAGAGGAATAGTATTTCCAGTGTGGAGTAGTTGTGGGCATTGGGTATAAAACTACATGCTCATTACAATCACTAACTGAAATTCAAAAACAAAACTGAAAGGGACTAGACAGACGGTTCAGCAGTTAAGACCACTTACTGCTCTAGTAGAAGAATGGAACTCAGTTCCCTGTGCCCGTGGCAGGTGGCTTGCAACCATCTGTAACTCCAGCTCCAAGATATTAGACACTCTTTTAGCACCCTCAGGCACCCATAAACAAATGTCTATGCAGACACCATGGAGGAGGAAGAAACAGACAGACAGGTACAAATTAACATAAAAATAAATGCATAAATAATTAAATGTACAAATCACACTTAAAAGAATAACCCAAACCGCTGGGAACCAAAGACTCCCATCTCAAGATGACCCAGAAAATCAGCAAGTGCACTGGGTGCGATGGAGAACAGGCTGGTAAAGTAACCCAACCCATGGGTTGCCTACAGTTCAAGAACATAAGTAATGGACGAATTCCCTTGTTCTCTAAGGAATAGTGACCTAAGAGAATCATCTATTTCTGGAAGAGCTCTGGGTTTCCATCTTCTCCCAATATGTTTCAGGGTTAATTAACACACCCTCTGCCCCCCCCATAGTGATTGTTTCTTATTCTACAAAATACCTGGGAAGCCAGAGCTAGTGTGGACTGGTGTAGGCACCTCATTCGCAGCCAGAGTGTTCTTCCAATTTGCCATGGTTCCTCTGACACCTGCTTCCAGAAATGGCCTGGGTGGGGAGCTCTAGAGGACCTCTGGATTGCTCTTTTGAGATCATTCCATCTGAGTGACAATTCATTCCCTTGTCTGGTTGGTCACCTCCAAGGCCAAGAGGTTATGATTACTTCCTCACAAAAGAGACATGCTCCCATCAGTGTCTTGGGGTATACCAGACAATGTCATTGACTTTACCTCTGGATAGAATTCATATTTATGAGTCACTTAAAGACAATGTTTAGCTAGACCACTAAGAAGTGGGACCATGGCAAATGAGAGAGGGAGACCTTTGTGGGGTGGAATCAGAGTGTACTGTGGTGAAAGCACCCGTGACAAAGATGAGTCCCAGAAGCTGGCTGGCAGATCTCTGAGGCCATGGTTCCTGTTTACACTGAGACTGGTTTGCTGCCCCACTGGCCCATGGGTGGAACCTTACGAGAACCAAGCAAACGCAAACATAAGAAATCAACATGTAGGAAACAGCTGCCATGTGCCAGGCTTTGTACAGCATATTTTTTATATTATCTCAGTTCATCCTGTGAGTAGCCCATCTTAAAAGACTGAGACGTTCAGTAACTTGCCCAAAATTAACCTGTAGAATCAGAATTCAATCCAAGTTTGCTTGTTTCCTATCCTGTTCTCATCCTTTTCTGTCACACGTTATGATCAAGGACACTGGTCCATTATTCACGATCTTTACACAGAGCTCTGGACACCTGCAATGCACTGACTTACTACCCTGTCTGTCTTTCATCTTTTACACAAAGCTGTTAAGAGAAAGTATCACTGGATTCCAGTTAACACAAAGAAGTGGACCGCATTCTCCTGCATCCAGTTTATTATTATAACTTGATTCTTAACAATGACCTCCTGGATCCGTGGCAGGCCACTGCATAATTAATTATCCAAAGTTAGTAGCTTAAAGCCAAAAACGTTTAATATCACATTATTATGGTTCGTGATTCTGCAAGTCCACTGGCCTTACATGGACCCATTTTCAAGGGTGCATCTAATTTCAAAGGTGCTTGGGAATAAAGTCAAACTGGGACAGACTGGAGTCAGTTTCTCTATCTCTTTCTGTCTCTATCTAACTCTGTCTGTCTCTCTGTCTATATCTCTTTCTCTTTGTATCTCTGCCTCTGTATCTCTCTCCCCCTCCCTCCTCCTCCTCCTCCTCTTCTTCTTCTTCTTCTTCTTCTTCTTCTTCTTCTTCTTCTTCTTCTTCTTCTTCTTCTTCTTCTTCCTCCCTCTCTCTCTCTCTCTCTCTCTCTCTCTCTCTCTCTCTCTCTCTCTCTCTCTCTCTCTCTGACCTAAAGCAATAAGGTATCCATTTCATATACACTCATCACACAACTGTGAAGAAGCAATAGGGAGTCACATAATCATCACTGGCCACAGCAATTCTGAAATCCAATCATACCTACAGGCAAGGCCTTCTGTCTGGAAATGGGAGTGCAGTTTTATTCTCTGGGAGTGCTTGGGTGTGCTATCTAAAAAGGCTTTTTCACAAACGGAAACACCCTGTGTTGGTAGCTAAGTGATTTTCCCAAGTTCTTGTCTCTTTTAATTTTGAATCTCCTGTGCACTATTTAGCCTAACTAGATCCAATTCTCTTAAAATTTTTATGGCTTCCTATATACATCTCAAGTTATAGTTGGATGCATTAAACATAAATTATCCCCACAACTATTTTTGAGATGTTCCTCTACCTTGTCAACATGTCAAGGTACTATGGGAAAATTCAAGTTCTCAGAGGCCCTTCCATGCACCAGAGTCTCTCAGACATCACTTTAAATAGTTCTAGGGACTTAAATATTGTTGTCATACCTGCAGTTTCAACTGTGTTCCAAGGTCATTTCTTACTTAAAGAATCCATTGCCAACTGAAGATACTAACATATGAAAGTTTCATTTTCCAATTCAGCATCTCCTGGACTGACCAAATCTGCTTTAAGTTCTTCCCATAAATTGAGTTATTCCCTTACTTTATCTCTGTCTTTCTATCTTCTCATTTGTGTAACCTTCTAAGGGTAATTTGATCCCTACAGCATTCCAGGTGGAAATCTCCTTAAAGGAAAATCCACAAGTTCATTGAATACATTTCCTGCCTTCCACATTCCTAGATATTAGTGTTCCCAGCTTTTCCTCTACAGTATAAAGTGATTTACCCTTTCTCAACCTCTACTAGCAATTCCCTTCCACGTCTTCAGGCTCCACTAAGGCCACTTGCTGCCCCACAGACTCTGCCACCCACTCAGTCCTAAAGTCAAGGTTATGTGGCTTTGAGTTTGTTGTTACAGCAGCACACTACTTCCAGGCATTGGTTTTTATGATTCATATTTATTTGTAAGACAAGGGATAGAGAGATGGATCAATGGCTAAGAGTACTTGCTGTTCTTGCGAAGGACCTATGTAGGTTCCCAGCACTCACATCAAGTGGCTTAAAATCTCCTGTAACTTCAGATCCAAGTATCCATCACCCCTCTGGCCTTTATGGGAACCAACTTACACAAGGTACAGACATGCGCGCGCGCGCGCGCGCACACACACACACACACACACACACACACACACGCACGCACGCACACAAATAATTTTTTTAAACACCCCCACAAACTGAGTGAATTAACAACCCTTCATTTCTCAGGATTCTATGAGCTGGGTCATTCATTCTCCCGCCGGTCACGCCTGGCTGTGATCTCTCATGTAGCTGCTTCCACCTGGGAAATCTTTGGAGACTAAGCTTAACTGGCCTCTCATATAATGTAGATTTTAGTTCTGGACTGACACACGGCACAGTGAACTCCGGGTTTTGAGATGCTGAGTCCCAGTGTGCACATGTTCGCCGAACCTCTGCTTCTGTCTCATTTGTTTATGCCGCATTCGCCAAACGGGTCACGTGGATGAACCCAGCACCGTTGTGGTAGCGCTGTATAAAAGGACGTGAATAACGACAGGTATGTTCTGCTGGAGTCACCACAGCGACACTCCACCAGAGTGTCAAAATCTAAGCTTCATGCCTCTTCCTGTATTCCCACTCAAGCATACAGGCCAATGACTTGCTCGTCCATGCATATTCGCTATATTTGTCTAACCGAGTTGAAGACACATAGATCTTAACAACACAAGAACCAGAAAGGCTAAGACTGTTCCCACGCACAGTCTTAGAAAAGCAAAGACTTAGAACAATGTTAGCCATGAACTACCATCTTCCCATGTTCTTATGAATCAGATACCTTTTTATGACTGGGGATCTTTACAGTACCAAGAATTTCAAATAAAGGTCTGACTCATTAAGTGTGTATTTGCTAGAGCCGTACCAATTTAAGAAGTAAATTCCGTGTGAATTTGAAAATTCTTCATCCTAAATCACTGTTCAAACATCTGAATGCTCGTATAATGACAATTCCTCCGTATTTGAGCAGGAGAGAAAGAACTGAAGCGAATCATTGGAATTTCAAAGCCAGTGTTTGAGTTTAGTTAAGATCAGATGTTAGACTTGATTTGTCTTCCCATGTGGAGATGTAGGTATACTGACTTTTCATTAAAATAAAGAGAATCATGAATGTGTTTTATTGGGTGGTCTCAAAAGTTCTCTTCTTATCAATCATTTTGCCAGAACAAGTTGGAAATTTTTTTAGCAGTAGTGATGTGTAATGAGGAGTACCTTTGCTTAAAGGTAGCTTACTTTCAAAACCCTGTGCCCAAAGACACCATCTCCTCTTGCTACCAAGTGTGATTTTAATAACTCATGTATGTTTGCATTTTCTCCCATGCAGCAGAATATTCCATCAAAGTGTAACAAGGGGATTCGCTGAGGACTCAATTTGTACAGAGTGGCTTTTTGTTCCTTTGTTTGCTTGCTTGTTGTGCAATTAACCTTCTGCCTTTCCACTTCCAAGAAATGATGTTCTTACTCCAATCTAGGAAACAACAGGAGGGGTTTCTAAATAAACTTTGGGGACTAGAGGGGGCCACTACTATACTCTATATTTTTAACCTATTAGTCCTTCCAAAGTGGAGCTTACTGAGGTTGTGAGGGAGAGGGGGAGAGGAGGAGAGTCAGCATTTATTGAGCTCTCAGGGTACTAAGCTTTGTTCAAAGCACTTTATGTAAATTAATTTATGCACTCCTCACACTGTTGGGGCGGGGTATTGTCTATTTCCCCTTTACACAGATGAGCAATGAAGTATAAAGCCATTTTTCAGGTAATAGTTTTTGAATGGCACATCAGGATTTGAACCCACTACTAGTTCTATTTTAATTCAAAGATACTACTAGTCTCATACAGAACTCAGCCTTCTGCCTACAGCCTTCCTGAGACTCCATTCTCAGCAGCAAGTGACTAACAGTCATATACTTTGACAGTCCTTTTCTCTGTGTTTTTGATGATTTTCACAAACTGTTAATAAGCAATATTGATGCCTCTGGCCAGTCACCTAACCAAGATCATCTAAGCCAGAACATTCTCTCCTTAGCTGTCTAGGACTCTTGTTCTCCTAGAACTCAAGTAGGGTTACCACTCCATCCACTACTGACACAGCTGTCTGTACTTCCTCTGTATGTAGCCCTGGTGACCTCCTACCTGTCCAGTTCTCCATAACTCAATGCCTTCCAGATTCCCGTGTACACTTGTTGATTGACACATAAGCCCTGTGGGATGAAGTTCATGTTTTTCTCCACAGCATTCCTTTGTAGCAAACGTATGTCCCCATCACCCCATGACATTGTAGGTGACTGCCAACCTCTCAGAGCTGGGTCTCTCATATGTTATGCATCTTCTTCACCCATCACACTACATCCCAAGCCAACACATGGTCAGTCAAAATGTGCTTACTGGGGGCCAGTGTACATCAGGGCCTGTGGCAAGCACACAGAAGAGAACTGTGTCCTAGAAGCTTTGATTCCCTACCATCCTGACTTCCAACTTAGAAACATGATTAATTTTGGCCAACCTGGAAATAATAAGAAGTAAGGGCCATTTTAGAAAAGAACTCAGACTAAACCACCTTTATAATCTCTTGCAACCCCACCCCCATCCTCTTGATTTCTCTCTAAGGCAAGCATTTATTAGTTTGATTTCAACACACACACTTGTACCTGTAATTACTATATAATGTCTGTTTACTTTTTTAAACGAAAATGAATTTAAATTAATCTTGTTTTGTGAATTTCAAGGCACCCCCTGAGATAAATGAAGACACTCCAGGGTGTCATCAAACCAGTGCTTGGAATCCTCGCTCTAAAGAGTGGAGAAGCAAGCTCATTAAACCTTCAAGAAGCCAGAGGGAGAAATGTATTCAGATACGCAGGCAGCAAGAGCACAGTAAGGAGGGAGGTTTTATATGTGCATCATATACAGAGAATGGGGAAAAGGTGGCTACCAAAATGTGGCTCTTCAGGAAAGTCTCTTAGAAATGTAACTATCAATGTCACTTATTCCTAAATCCTCTCTATCATAGAGTTGACACTAAGGTCATTTCCAAAGTCCTCTTCCTTCCCTTGTCTGAATGTCAATGGGAGATGCTCATGTGAGATGTAAAAGGAAAGAAAGGTGAATATTATGTTCCAGAGGTCAGAAAACAGAAAGAACACAGGTTCGCAGCATCCAAGTCCATTTCTTGAGACTCTTCACATCAGTACTGCAGACTGAGATATCTGGTGGGAATTTCCCAGAAGTCTTTGAAATTTACGACGGGATTGTTTGCTGGCAATGACTTTGAAAACATCTCACTTGGGTCTTCCAAGCCAATCTCACCTATGACCTTTGTGAGCTGTCCATCCAACTGGTATACAAACCTCAAACTCCTTGCACTGCTTCCCTTCATACCGGGCAGCAAAGGGTGGCTTCTCTTTGCCTGGTCTCTCTCTCTCTCTCTCTCTCTCTCTCTCTCTCTCTCTCTCTCTCTCATGTATGTACTTTAATTATTTTACAATACTTATTTGTATAGTGTATTATCAAAAGTCTTAAATGTTTTAAATGTATAATAAACATTTCTTGTAGTGCTGGACTGAACCCAGAACCTTGCCCGTGCTAGGCGAGCTCTACCACTAAGCCACACCCACCGATCTACAGACACTTATAGAAACACAAAAGAGGCACATAAGCCCTGAGTGGTAAAGAAGTCTTCCTGGGGCACTAGGTTTGCTCCCAGACTGTGCACTGGTAGACGTGCAATGTTGCAACAAGCTAAAGGACAGGAGAGCAGGTGAAGGACACAAAGCAGGACAGAGCTCACTGCTTCTCTGAGGACCCATGCATCGCTGGGTGATGGGGACATACATTAGTACAAGAGAATGCTGTAAGATGAAGCTGAAGAAAAAAAGAAAAAAAAACAAGAACCTCATCCCACAGGGCTTGTGTGTCACTCAACAGGTATACAAGGGGGTCTCTGGAAGGCACATACAGAGTACTCGATGGGTTAAGATCATGAGGGCAACTTAAGGGGTAAATCTGTAGAACCAGACTAGAGGAGGTCAGCCCAGAGGCCCATAGACATGATGACTTAAAGAGGTTCTGGAAAGATGCAATCTGGTGAGACGATCTGCCCAGAAACAAGGAAGAGGGTGTGGTGTGCTAAGTTGCCCATGGTTCCATCTCTTTCCTTCAAATTGTGGGGAAATGGGGAACTCATAAACTGGATTACAACTAGAGGCATCTCTGCCATGCCCAGGATGTTATTAAAAAGTGAAGAGGGCAGGGGTTGATGCTTTAAGAATTCCCCCAGAAAGGAAATCTAGGAACCAAGCCCTTCCTTGGAACAAAAACAGGAAAAAAAAAAAACACATGTACATTTAAGCATATTTTTCTTGGATCTCTTTCTAATTTGTACCTACCGCCAATGGATTGTTCTAACTAGGGCTGTTAGGTGTTTCTAATTGACCCTGGGCTTCCATCCAGGCCCAGTTAGCGGCCTCTAAGGCCCCTCCCTCCCCAGCACCCCCACCGGGTCTCTGCTGCTGCTGCTCTCACCTCCTCTGCCCAAAGACCTGCCTGGTTTCTCAGCTCTAGAGAGACAGTGCCTCGTGATCTGCATTGCTGCCTCTGTGCCCAGGTCCTGGGTTTTGTGCTACCAATGATTATCAAGCAGAAAGGAAAACAGCTACAGGCTGAAGCACGGAACAACAGGGTTCTAGGGCAGAGGTGTGAATATGGAGTTTAAGGGACTCCCACAGATCAGGGGTGGAGCCTGAGAGTCCAAATTTCTCACAAGTACCATGTAATGTCCGTTGTGGGGCAGAACTGTGGAAGCACTAATGGGAAGAAAAAGCACATCTGGGAGAAGCACATCTGGAAAGGAGAAGCACTACTGAGAAGGACAAGTAATAATGGGAAGGAACCTGCTGCAGAGCAGAGCTTTGGGAGGCACCAGGTGAATCAGGTGTCGCCTGCTGAACTCCACAGATTGACTGTATTTGGTGGGTTTTCAATGGAAAATGAACCAGTGTGGTCAACAGCTTTGGAAATTAAAAGGCTTGAAATAAAGTGAAGAGACAAGAAACAACACAGCATTTTAGGATCTACTAAAGCCAACATATTAAAGATCAGAAAATAAGTAAGAGTGTCTGTACGTTTTCTATTGCTACAGAACCAACTGCCACAAACTTGGTGGCTACAGAACTATATCACAGTTCTGCAGATTAGAAGTCCAGTTACAAGTTAGCTATATCCTCCACATGGAATCTCAACAGGCTGGCATCAAAGTGCTCACTTGGCTATTAATTCATCTGAACTTCAAGCACCATGAAGGAAGAAATAGGAGACTTTACCAAGATGGCTTTTGCAGCACAAGTGACTGTTGCCTGAGTGTTCCCTCTTGATTTTGCCCTCCCCTGCCTTTGCTGAGCAGTTTTACAGACATTAAAGCCTGCCCCTCCCATCTACTTCCCTATCCCCAGCTCCCACAATAACATCCAACAGAAGGCAGTATCCCCCAACATCCCAACTTATAAAGATCTTAAATGCAAAAATACAAGAAATCAACTAGCAAATTGTGAGCTTTCAGCAAGGGAATGCTTTGAATCAGTACACAAATCACATATTTTCAACAAGACAGAGAAAGAGAGAGAGAGCAAAAAACAAGGAAAAGCTATCAGTGCCATCTGGTGGAAAGACCTATATTAAAATGTCCAAGGTGATCTGGCCACACCCGGACTATTTCAGACCTCTACATCCTCCAACGACACACAGCCTGTAGACTCCAGGGCGGCATCAGCAACAGTTTATAGGGAATGTGTCTAGTTAGGAGCAATTGTGTTCTGATTGTTCACATCCTGTACACAGACAGTGGTAATTAATATGTCATCTCCAGCTGTCCAAATACTGTATAAATCTTTACCGCCAACACCACACACACACACACACACACACACACACACACACACACATACTATCTTTACCCAAACTACTCTAGTAGGTAACTTTACATGTAGTTCCCCAAATATAGAAATTTTGCATTAACCTCTCACAAAATCCACTCATAACACAATTGCTACTAGTGGTACCTTTCCCTTGCTTTTATTTTCATTCTTGTATTTATTGGAAGCAGGGTGTGATCTGCCCCGCTGAAAAAGGTACCGAGCCATGTGGCTAACATAAATAAAAATAATGGGTTAATATAAATTGTCAGAGCTAAAATGAAGCCTGACCTAATGGGCCAATCAGTTTATAACTTATGGAGACTCTCTGTGTGATTTTCTTTGGGGCCAAAAAGCTGTGGGACCTGGTGGGAAGACAGAAACCCCAATAAGCAGGCCCTCATGTTACAAAATGGCCCCAGTGTGTGGACAACTGCATCCACATTAAACCTGAGAAAGCTTGGGAAGTAATTCTAGACAGAGAAGAATAGAGTAAAGCATGGCTTCTTGCTAGCAGCAATTTCTCAGATCTGCTCTGCTTGCTAGAGGAACGTGCTCTCATTTAAGAGAGGCTTCCTGACTCAGCTTTAGCTGTAAAACCCTGCAGCTCTTTAAGAGGTCTTGCCACAAAACACTTAAATGGTGTTGATAAAAGCTAACTGCATGCCTTTTGGTTTTCAGCGATAGCAGGAAAAAAAAGCTGCACCATTTTAAAATGCCAGCTTTCTGGGCCATCCTGCCAGAGCAAACTCTGACTCTTTGAGGCAGGAGGTCTGGCTACAGAGACAGCATTTGAATGTTGTTTGTGGACACACTGTTGCAGCTTGCTTGGTGGCAAGGACCTGGAAACGCCATAGAGTTGTGGCAATAAACATGGCTCCAACCAGTACCTCTGCCATGAGGCTAGAATCTCAGAAAGCTAATAAATGGGCTGGATCCAGCCATAAAAGCCACAGTTTTAATCCTCTCCATATTGCTAAGCAATATGGAGACTCATATAGTCAGGAAAAAAGAGACATATAGTAAAGAAGGAGTCAAAGATGAAGAAAACCTCTAAATGGTTCACAGTGTGTTAAAAAAATATATGCAAGCTAAAGGTTAAAGTCCTTAAAATAAAAAAGAAAGTAGTTGGGTGTGATGGTACACAACTTTAATCCCAACACTTATTAGGCAGAGACAGGTGGATGGGTTTCTGTGAGTTCAAGGACAGCCTGGTCTATAGAGTGAGTTCCAGGATAAGATACACAAAACCCTGTCTCAAAAAGCCAAAAATTAAAAATAAAAGAAATACAGTTTAAAATAAAGCTGCATAAAGATGGAAAACACACAGAGAATCTTGATACTGTATACTATTATGCTCTCTTCGAATTGTTTGAATGCTGAGGAAGGAGCAACAGCTGTTAAAAGATATTTGCTTATAAATGCTGCTGAATTAATCCAAGATAGGTATTTTTGGAATTACCTTGACTTCAAAATTGAAGTCAAAAGGTATGTTACTTTGGAGAAGAGGTTTTGCTTTTGTTTCCACAGAAAATGAGAGGCTATGGATTCATTCTGAGTTAAGAAAAATCAGGATTAATCAAGGAAGACCATCTGAGAAATCTCCAGTAGGAGCAGATGGCCCAGATATCTGAGTTCTACATCCAGAACAGATTCAAGACTGCTGCCTGAGATGATCAAGACTCACAGGATACTCCAGTCAGGACTTGATCATAATTCTAAATTTTCTTTAGGTCCCCATAAGATTATCAGTGCCCCCAACCAGCAGGAAGTAGCCTGGAATACTATACCCACATTCCCCCCAAAAAATGGACTATGGATATTTTCCTTTGTTAAAAAAAGGGGGGGGGGTAAATGGTGCAGGGCAATTCTGTATTCTGTCAATTATGTTTTAAATAACCACTGACTGGCCAGTATCCAGGTAGGAAGTTTGGGTGGGACAACCAGACAGGAAGTAGAGGTGGGGAAAGGAGAACAGGAGTATTCTGGGAAGGAAGCTCTCTCTGCATTCCTGTCCAGACACTGAAGAAGCAGGATGTAACCTGCCCCGCTGAGAAAGGTACTGAGTCATTTGGCTAACATAGATAAGAATAATGGGTTAACATAAGTTATAAGAGCTTATACAAAGCCTGAGCTAATGGGCCAATCAGTTTATAACTTATGGAGACCTCTGTGTGATTTTCTTTGGGGCATAATGACTGCGGGAACTGGGTGGGACAGAACCCTGACAACAAGCAGGCCCTCGTGTTTCAATTGGAAATTCATTTTCTTCTTTCCTTCAAATAATACTTTTATCTGTAGTAGTTACCTGTTGGTACATAACAAATTCCCCCAATTTTTGATTAGTTAACCAGTAAGCATTAATTAACTCAATTTCTCTGTGAAAGAAACTCAGGACAAGGTTGGCTAGATAGTTCTGAGCCAGGTAGGGCATGAGATTACAATCAAGATGTTGTACAAGCCACCTATCTCCTGAGTGGGGCTGGGGAGGATCCACTTCTTGAATAGCTAACTCACCAGCTTCACCACCAGTCAGAGGCTTCCAGTCCTCCTCACAGAGATCACCCTACATCCTTACAACATGGTTGCTCACTTCTCCACAAGATTTCCCATGACACATCTCCTTCCCAAAGAAGAATAAAGAAAAAAGACAAGTTTTTTGTGGGCAGACCCAGGAATGGACATACACCATCCAACAATAGCCAGCCCTAACACTGTGGGAAAGAACTACACAAGACATGAGATGCCCACTGAGGGATTCTTGGAGGTCATCTTCCATACAGCTTCTTCTTCACAGGTCTAATTTCCAGATCTTTGGGTCCCGGCATAAAGTATGTTAACACAAAGGAAACTCAGAACATTTCAGACACAGGCTGTTTGTAGTTCAAGTGATCCTCTGCTTTGATAGGACACAGGAACTGGAGGAAGCAAGTGTCTGAGTCGCCTTCACCTCCTGTCAGGAATCCAGAGCCTTATGGTGGTTTCAATGAGAATGGTTCAATATGCTCATATGTTTGCAACACTTGGTCCCAAGTAGGTGGAACTGTTTGGAAAGGATTAGGAAGTATGACCTTGTTGGAGGAGGTGTGTCACTGAGGGAAAGCTATGAGGTTTCAAAGGCCCATGCTGAGACCCATTCCCAACCCCCACCAGCTACAACACTCGGGAAATCAGGCCCTGCACCTCACCAGAGCAGCACAATAGAGCCAGCCCTGCTACTGCAGGTGTGGAGAGCCAGCCCTGAAGTTGTAATCATGAGAGAGTTGTTTCCATTTCACATCTGGAAGACCAACCCTACAGTTGCCCAGGCCCACACCCAAAGGTATGACTTGGCCTGCCATGTCATTCATCCAATCTATGATCTGCTGGAGCACGTGAAGGGACCTGACCCACACGAGATGTGAGCTCTCAGCTGCACTCCAGTGCTATGCCTGCATGTCCACCTGCCTGTTACCATGCTCCTCAATATAACAGTAATGAACTCTGACCCTCTGGAACCACTGTAAGCCCCAAATTAAACTTCTTATTTTATAAGTTATCTTTGTCATGCTATCTTAGCATGGCAATAGAAAATTAACTAAGACAGTCACACACTCACACACACACACACACACACACACACACACACAAGAATTAAGTCAAAAATCATTATCAACTAGAGGAGGGGTAGTTGGGACATGCTAAATCCATTCCATTCATCTTATGAAAGGGCAGAGAACAAAATGTAAAATAGAGAGCCTGTCTTTAGAAACTTCTAGTGGTTCCAATCCAAGCTCCCCCACTACCACCGCCAACTTCTTTCATGCTTGTTATTTTTATTACGCAATTAGCTTTGACTATATATTATCTGATTGTCAGATAATGACAATTGCTTTGGTGAGCAGTTTAGTACTTATTATATATTCTGGGAATAATTATATCTGTGTCTAAATCCCCCCAAGTATGTCATAAATTCCTTGAAGTAGGAAAATTACTAAAGCTTATTGCTCCCCAAAAACACATCCCTCAGCACACATCCATGTACTGTACTACCAAAACACATACAACGGGGACTGTGCCCATAACGACCAAGAAATATGGCCCTTTTACAAAAATAGTAATTAAATGGAGAATCTCATTCTTAAGGGAGAGACAGGAAAAGGACATCTGCAAGACAGAGACCCCTCACCCCGCAAAAGAGGGAGGTGAGAGGGTGACAGGGGATGGGTGTGGCCACAGTGCTTTGTATGAAACTGTCAAAAAGAATAGTTATAAAAGAAATTGCTTTAAGCCTCTTGGGAAAATAAAAGCATAAACTCAAAAAATAGTCAAATTAATAAGGAAAAATGTTCTTTATCTACTTTAATTGGTGGTTGTGTGAATATATGCATGTGTAAAAATTCTCTGAAGTGCATATACGTGGCATGTTTTAGTGTGTGAATTAGATTGCAATAAAAAGATGAAGTTTTAAAAGAAGTTGTACATAAAATCCAGCACAGTCCTCCCGCAATTAAGGAATCCACAAACACCCCCGGAGACTCAGTGTCTTGGAGTATATCTTGCCAATGCATTCTGTTTATTTTTTCCATCCATTTACTTAACATTTTGAACACCATAATCAGGCTCCAATTAAAATGAAAATATTCAGCAAATCAGTCCTGGTACCAATGAAACCAGGAAACCCGGCTCAACAAAGTAACTCCACAGTGGGAGTGAGAATATGCAGAGCCTAAGTCCTCCTGAGGTCCAGATAACTTCACTCTAATCAGAGTGAAGGATTCTGTCGGTGTTGTGTAAAGGGCTGACTTGGTTAGTTAGTTGCAGGGGACCTAGTCAGAACTCTGGGAGAGGCTTTTCTTACAGAAACACTCAGGCAAGACAGAAAATTAAATGAGACCCCTGGCATTGGAACACAGCTGAGACAGGGACCCTGAGCCCTTCCCTCCCTGGAAGGAGAGACTGATGAGCAGGCAAAGGAGAGGAATGTTTAGGGAGCCAACTGGCCTTCCCATCGGAAAACCTGGGTGGGAATGAGGAAGGTCTTTTTAGCCTTGCAGAGACTCATGGGAGAGAGCACACTGCCATTAGCCTTGCAGAGATTCACAGGAGAGCACACTGTCAGCAGTTCAGGGGCTGGAGAGAAGAAACAGTCTCCCCAACAACTCTTCCCACTGGAGAAGACAGGCTTGGAGCTCAATAGCAAGGAGATAAGGGATGGGCACAGAATGCAAAGAGATAAGGGATGGGCATGAAGATGTGTGGGAAGTTCTTCCCTGACCAGTGGAAGGAACAGGAAAGAGAAGGCAAGGACCCGAGAAGTGATGCCCTCAAGGGCAGTTTGTGGACGTGTCACTTCCAGAGGCAGCAAAGCCCGATACCCTGAAGAACGTCAACTAAGAGAAGTGGGGTGACCAGGTGGCTCACAGGCTGCACAACTCAGGAGGGAAACTGGCCAGCTAGGGCATGGAGAACTCTGGGGCAGTACCAGCCAAGAAGTCTTTCCTCGGGACTCTAATGGAGTGGGAGATCTGGCGGCTCCCAACGCCTGAGAGACCAATTGTCTGCATAGGCTGTCCACTTTGGGGAAGAAGAAATCCTCACGTTTTGTTGAAGCCATAGGGACAGAGGTGTCACAGGCAGGAATGAAGACATTCTAGACACTTGTGTCCCTCTAATGCTGAAACAAGGACTCCAACATTCTGGAATTTCCCCAGGCGTCTCATGCTGGGGTAGGGAAAGGCTGGCAACCTAATGTCTGCTAGATGGGGGACTTGTCTCCCAGAAAGATTTCTTGCCAAGTTCTGACAACTTATCTCCCTGTATAAGAGACAAAAGCAGAGGCTACAGTGATGGGCAGGACCACACCTTGTCCAGGAATGCTCAGGTATGCATGACACCAGGACCCCAGAGGTAGACTTGGGGGAGGGGACCAGATCTCTTTTTCCCCCTCTTACTAATGCAGCGCACTGAATCAGCCTCCGCCTGCTTCCACTATCAACCTGTCTATTTAATGTAATTATTTATTTGAGGAGAAGCAGTCACGGTTGGCTTGTCATGACTGCCAAGGCCCAGGGTCTCACCCTAACGACTCTAGAAGCAAAGGAGGGAAGAGCATCTTCATGGCCAGATGCTGCGGGCTGAGGTCAATGTGTCCTTGGCCAGGCTGACCAACTTCTCTAGGTCTCAGATTGCTGGAGTACAAAAAGAATAGAAAAATAGCGTCCACATTTGGTTACTGAAGAAAGCATACCATACAGACAGGGCCCAGTACAGGGTTAACACAATAACTCCCACAATTACCTGCCGTCAGATTCGCCGGTGCTTGGTTCAAAAGACAACACACACTGCTGTGAGCCTAGGGGAGACGCGGCTCAAGACAGAGGTCTGCACACACACCCCCAAGAGCAACACTGACAAACCCTGCCTGACCTCGGCTAGAGTGGCTGAGGGAGCAGGACCTTATAAGGAGATGTCTGAACTGAAAATAAAATTAAGAAAATTACTCGGGGGTTTTAAACAAGGCCGTGTTTGAAAGGGTGCAAGGGCAGGTGTGTGGCCAGAATGGCATTTCCTGTTTGACTGTAGGGAAGCATTGTGCTGTTGAAGATTCTAGAGAACCTTATATCCTCCTGGGTGCCTCAGTTTTCTCGTCTCTGAAATGGGGTTGCTTTGGCCATCTATCTTGTGACAATTCATTAACATATTAAAAGTGCTTGCACAAGTACATACCACGAAGCAAATGCTCAGTTATTGCTAGCTCTTATGATATTGACTGTAATTACCATATGCCGATTCAAGTTGCCACATGTCAGCCCTCCCCCCCCCCACCGCCACGCCCAAAATAACAGTCCCAGCAATAGGAAAACGAAAACAATAGCCCTGGACATAGTAATTCCCTCGTACTACAAGAACTCAAGAGGACATCAACAATGACTGCTTAGTCAATTAAAGTGATTACCCACCCACTTAGTGGGTAGTGCCCAGGCGGAAGTAGTTTTGTCACCTATTTAAACCCTTGTGCATAAACAGTGGCGATTATGCCCTGAAGAGAGACAGGGGCAGCTGGCCCACGGTGCAGTAACTGCAGCACACCACCAGGGAGCAGCAGAGCCCGGCCCTAGGCTGTTTTATCTCCAGGAGCAATTAATTTGTCCCAGGTTTCCTTCGTGCATCTGCTCCCAGCTGCAAAGATCGAGCTTGTTGTTGCCCCACAGGGCCCGGCTCCCGACCGCAGAGCTCCTGCTAGACTAGGAGCAGGCTTAGCCCCGCCCCCACTGCTCAGCCAACCCAGGGCGGAGGGGAGCGTCACAGGGGCGGGCCCAAGGGACCACGTGGCCGGGGGCAAGTGCAGAGCGGGGACCAGAAGCCAGCCCCAGGGGGTGACCAGGTCGCAAAGGCGGAATAGCAAAGGTCAGCCTAACCCTGAGTACCCTTCCCCTGCGATGGGCGTGCAGCCCCCCAACTTCTCCTGGGTGCTCCCGGGCCGGCTAGCCGGGCTGGCGCTGCCGCGGCTCCCTGCGCACTACCAGTTCCTGCTGGACCTGGGCGTGAGGCACCTGGTGTCCCTGACGGAGCGCGGACCCCCTCACAGCGACAGCTGTCCGGGCCTCACGCTGCACCGGCTGCGCATCCCTGACTTCTGCCCGCCGGCCTCGGAACAGATCGACCAATTTGTGAAGATCGTGGACGAGGCCAACGCCAAGGGAGAGGTCAGCGAGTGTGAGCCAAAGTGAGGGTGGGGCCTGGAAGGAACTGAGTGAGCGGGGCCTGGCGGGAGGGTGGAGTCAGAAGGGGGAAAAGGAGAAGCTGTGGGCGGGGCGAGGGTGGGCGGGGCGGGGCCAGGTGGGGCAGGGCTGGGCTGGAGTTAGATGGAACCCACCCACTGACCAGAGACAACTATGTGGCTAGAAGAGAGGGAAGGTGATGCCAGGATTCTGGTCATTTTCTAAAGGACCAAATGTCATGGAGACACACTTATAATTTTAAATTTTACTAGCAGCTACGTTTAAAAAAAAATGAAAAGAAGCAGATGGAGTTAATTTTTGCTACTAATCCAATAAGTCAAAAATATTATTTCAACATAGACTCGATATGAAATAAGTTATTAATTAATAAGGCATTTCCAGTCTTCTGCACATGTCACATCTTCAGAGCCTGGTAAATATTTTACACCCCATCTCAGTTTGGACTGACACATTTTAGGTAAAAAATACCGCCACAGGTGGCTGGATGTTCTGTACCGGACAGCACAGATAGAAAGGGCAAGCGATGCAGGCTGAGAGCCCAACTTGCAAGCCAGCCACTTCAGAGGCCTCCTAGTCACCCAGACGCAAGGACAGTCCTCAACAGCTTTTTGGGGGAAGAACGATACCTTTCAGTGGGGACAGGAGACTGTGAGGGAGGGCACTGGACTCCATGAATTTCCTCTTGACAGGCTGTTGGAGTGCACTGCGCCCTGGGCTTTGGCCGCACTGGCACCATGCTGGCCTGCTACCTGGTGAAGGAGCGGGGCTTGGCTGCAGGAGATGCTATCGCTGAGATTCGGCGCCTGCGGCCAGGATCCATTGAGACCTATGAACAAGAGAAAGCCGTTTTTCAGTTCTACCAGCGCACAAAATAAGAGACTCACCCGCTCTCCTGCTGCAGATGGGAAATGTGGCCAGGGAGGAAGGGAAGTGGGCTAAAGTACCTGCATCCTTCAGCTCCCTTTGCCTCCCGCTGGACAGAAGTAGTCTTTCCCCGAAGCCATAACCTGATTGACAGAGTGGCTGAGACCCCATGAATATGAGTTAATATCTAATAAGAACTCACTTACGCTGCATAGAATTTACATAGCACTCCCAATACATCAACTCCACGTAGCCCTGGGTCATAGAAAATATAAAAACTGTTTCTGTTCTTTGGATGGCGTGACTAGAGCTCAGAAAGGCTTATGGTCACGATTCTGGAAAATAGAAGTATGGGCCAGGACTGCAACACATACCTTTGTCTCCTTGAAGATGCTGACATTCTAGGTGCTGACCCCTGGTCTTAGGGTTTCTGGAGAACTGGTCAATGAAAGAGAGCTCCCAGTCTACGGCCACCCAGCTTCCAGCAGTCTCAGGGCTCTACACTCCCACACCAGGAGTGCCCTTGTTGATATCACCTTTGTTCTCTCAGGGTACAGAAGACTTGGATGTCACAAATCTCCTTCCACGTTCCCTCCTTCCCCGTCTCCCCCCAGAGCTGGCCACTCTTACCGGCCTTAGATACACTCGGTTCATCTGTTACCTCCGGCCCCTGTGTCATCCCCAACCTCAGGCCCAGGAATGGCGGAACTGCATCTTGGTGGTTATACGAAGTGGATATTAAATAATCAAATAAATAGCTCCGAGGCTATGACTTTTGGCTGTCTGTCCCAGGTTAGCACCACACTTGGGGCTCTCTGAGAGATGCGGTGAACATCATACATGAGCCCAGTGGACTCTTGTATAATGTCAGTCTGAACTCTTGCCCCATCTTCTGCCATACAGGCTGAGCTGAACGAGGGAAATTCACCCTGAGATACACCTGGAGTGCCTGTGTGAACTCGGTGTGCCTGTTAGAGGAGAAGTGACTCAGCAAAGCGAGACATGTTCCTATTCTCAGGGGCCTGGCCTTTCTGGAGAAGATGGGTAATGACAGTCCATTCCCACATGATGGACACTAAAGGCCGTCTCTGCTATTCCAAGCACAGGACAGAGTAGGCAAGAGTTCCCCTATAGCCTCCATCTCTTGCATCGAAGGCCAGAGCTGTGCCTCTGCCATCCCCTCCCCAGGACTTCTTTCCCCATCCTCTGCTGCCCCTAACTGCACATTATCCAGCTCACCCTTACCCAAAAGGCTTAGTTAAGCTAGAGATGTAAGCTGCACTCACCCAGAATCCTTTCTGTATCTAATGTGGGGAATCCACTCCTTAACTATTTCCCTGGATTCTATCTAGCCCTCCCAGGGAAAATAAATCAGCCAAAGAGAAGAAACTCAAAAGTTCCAGGCATTCAGCCTGTGATGGAGGAAAAAGGAAGGCCTTCCTTTTAGTGGCCTTCTCCCACCAAAAGCGCCACCCACCACACACAGGGAGTGTGCATGTCTATGTAACGTTTTCCTGAGGAGGGCATGGCCCAGGAAGAGAGCGAAAGGCGCGTTTCCTCCACCCTTGTCGTTCAATGCAGAACTTACCCATAAGGGGAGGAAAAGGGAGGCCACCGCTGTGCCCAGAGTTGTCTCCTCACCAGCACTGATTGGCTGAGCCCTAGGACCCGCCCTCACCCTTTCTGATGTCTGTTTCTCCTCATATCCTCCACACTCCCAGAGCAGATTCTGCTCTTACCTTCCTCCCAAGGCTCCTTGGAAGGAGACAGAAAATTTTTCTAACCCCATTAAAGCCCTGTGTGCAGTTCCCTCCCCATAATTTAAGCAAGTCTCCTCTGCCTCAAGAGTTCCTTAGGGAAATAAACATATAATTATGTGCTTAAGGAAATCGCTTTTAAATAAGTACGAGTTGACTTCAAATGAAAAACTCTGCCCTTCTCCTTCTATCTACCTTGAGGGGTTAGCCAGGGACTCCATTTGTGCTCATTTATGCCCCCCAGAAGTTTCAGCGTTTTACCTCCCTTTATCGTGTATTTGTTCATACTCATTTATGCTCCCAGAAGTTTTACCCTCCCACTGCCCTTTCTCCTGTATTTGTCACCAATGAAAGTTCACACATCAGCCATGGCCCCTCCCTAGTACATCCTGCACTGACGCCAGGGACACACCTCCTCCATCTGAGAAGCACATCTGCATTTGCACCGGGCCAGGCTTCCTCATGCTCAACACTCCTAACATTTTTGAGCTGGGACTGGATAATTGGAGATGGGGAATCTATACCATAGGATGTTCAACAGTGTTGCCGGTTTGCACTCACTTGATGACAGTCACATGTTGTCAGGGTTCCCTGTCCTGCCTGATTCCCACAGTTGTTAAGTCCCAAAGAAATCACACAGAGGTCTACATTAGTTATACACTGATTGGCCCGTTAGCTCAGGCTTCTTATTAACTCTTATAACTTACATTAGCCCATTATTCTTGTCCATGTTCCCCACGTGACTCAGTACCTTATTCAGCGGGGCAGTCACATCTTGCTTCTTCTTGTGACTGGGCCAGGACCGCTTCCTCTTCCCAGAATTCTCCTGTTCCCCTTGACCTGCCTTTACTTTTTATCTGGTTGTCCTGCCTATACTTCCTGCCTGGCTACTGACCAATCAGCATTTATTTAAAATATAATTGACAGAATACAGACAATTGTCCCACAGCAGTCACCCACAACTCTCTGGCTATGACAACCAAAGATGCCCCTCAACATTGCCACATTTTCCCCATGGGAACAAAACCTGCCCTGGTAAGAACTGTTGCAACAGACCAACATGCAGGTCTCGTTCTCTCTGGAGCAGAGGAACAGATTGGAGTCTTATGTATACGTACACATCATAATAGGGGAACAGAGACCAATCACATACTTCCACCTTTCCAACCAGTGACTAGAAGTCAAGTTATTCCTGGGTTCTCAGCTCTCCATGGGCTTGTTTTCCAACCAGGTCATTAACGCCACTGACACTCTACATTCAGAAGGATTACATCCCCAGTGGGCTGCTGAGGAATGTAAATGAAACAGCTTCCCCCCTGTTCCTGGGATAAACATGACTGGCTTAGTCAGGGTTTCTAATGCCATGAAGAGACACCGTGACCACAGAAACTCTTATGAAGGAAAGCATTTAATGGGGGCTGGCTTACAGTTCAGAGGGTTAGTCCATTATTGTCACAGCAAAAAGCATGGCAGCATGCACGCAGACATAATGCAGGAGAGGTAGGTGAGAGTTCTGCTTCTGGATCTGAAGGCAGCAGGAGGAGAGAGCAGACACTGACTGGGCCTGGCTTGAGCTTCTGAAACCTCAAAGCCCACCCCCAGTGACACACTTCCTTCAACAAGGCCACACTTCCTAATAGCACCACTCCCTGTGGGCCTCTGGGAGATATTTCCATTCAAAACACCACAATAACCAAACACAACTTGGGAAGGAAAGGGTTTGTTTCATCCTGTACTTCCAAGTGAGAGTTCATCATCGTCTTTGTTACGGTTCCTGCTGCTATGGTGAAACACCATGACCAAAAGACAAGTTGAGAAGGAAAAGGTTTATGTGGCTTACACTTGCACATCTCTGTTCAGTATTGAAGGAAGTCAGGACGGGAACTTAAATGGGACAAGAACCTGGAAGCAGGAGCTCATGCAGAGGCCATGGAGGGATGCTGCTTACTGGCTTGCTCCCCATGACTTGCTCAGCCAGCTTTCTTATAGAACTGAGAACCTCTATCCCAAGGATGGCACCACCCACTATGGGCTGAGCCTTCCCCCATTTATCCCTAATTGAGAAAACGCCTTACAGCTGGATCTAATGGAGGCATTTCCTCAGCTGAGGCTCCTTCTTCTCTGTTGACTGTAGCTTGTGTCAGGTTGGCATACCACATCAGCCAGTATGAGGGAAGCCAAGGCAGGAATGGGAGCAGGACCTGAAGCAGGGATCATGAAAGATCTGCTTATGGACTTGCCTTCTAGGACTTTCTCGGCCTGCTTTCTTCCTTCCTTTCTTCCTTCCTTCCTTCCTTCCTTCCTTCCTTCCTTCCTTCCTTTATTTATTTACTCTTTAACCTTTTTGTTGGTTCTTTGTGGATTTCACATCATGCATCCTGATCCCGTTCATCTCCCCATGTCTTCGTATCTGCCCTCTGCCCTTGCAATCTCCCACACTCAATAAATAAATAAATAAATAAATAAATAAGATTTAAAGGAAAAATGTCTCGGCGCAGAAGCTGTAGTGTGACACAATGAGTGCCGTGCTTTAAACCACGCATCTTCACTTGCAAGTGTGCATTCAGTGAGTTGTTAATCTGCTTCGAGGCCTCTGGCTTCTGCTACACTACCTATACTAGACCCTCACTGGGACTTCTCTTGGCTGTCCTGTTGTTGCCTTGTGTCATGGAGATCCAGCTTTGGATCTGCAGGTCTGGCCCCTTCACACATTCCAGATCACAGATAAGGTGGATGTTGGGGTGAACTAACTCAGAGCCTTGGTTCTGGGCCTAGGTTGGTCATCCTGCCAGGTTTCCTTCATCATCACCACTAGGGTGAGCTCTCCAGCACTGCCCTGGCCAGCTCACCCAGTGCGGCAGGCATCAAGGAGCAGGGCCAGTTCTCCAGCTCCCACGCCATCAGGGCCAGCTCCTATGCCTCCACACCACCGGACCTAGCTCTACTGATTTACCCAGGTGAGATGCAGGGCCCACTCTCCCAAGTGCTGCAATTGGTGAGGGGTAGGGTGAGCTCTCCTGCTCTCATGCCCCTCCTCAGGACCACTCTCGTGCCTGCCGCAGGGAGGGGAGGGGTGAGCCTGCTTTCTTAGACAACCCAGGACCACCTGCCCAGGATGGCACTATCCACACTGAGCTGAGCTCTCCCACATCAACCAGCAGTGAAGAAAATGCCCCCACAGACATGCCCCCAGGCCAACCTGACAGAGGCTGTTCCTCCATTGAGGTCCATTCTTCCTAGGCTGACAAAAGGTAACCCCTGTGTTTTTAAAGTTCATTCATGTTTATTCCCCAGTACATGACAGGACTCTGCCGAACAGAGGATTTTCTGCTTGGAAACCTTTGTTCCTTGCTATCCTGGCTCTTCACTGACCACCTGGACCCTTCCCTGGGAAAATTGTTCAGATCCAGGAACAGCTTGCATGGAGACAGAAGGAAACCAACCACAAGCTTGTCTGAGAAGATTTCTCCCTAGCCTGGTTCTCCTGCCATCATTGCCCTTGCAGGATGCCCAAGACAGTGCACAAGACAAACCTACCCCTGCCCCCCACACTGCATCCAGCCCTAGATTGAAATGTTCGAAGGTGCTAAGGATGCGAAGCCCTGGTTTTGATGCGCTCATAGGTACCCCTTGAGCTTTCTGAGTTCAGAGTCCCAAGACTGCATGAAAGGCCTTGTGTCTCTGTTTCATACTGCAGAAGGGACTACAGTGGGGTCACAGGCCCATATGTACAGGCCCGTGAGCCTGTTCACACCTCCTGTGGAGTTAATAAACTCAGTCCCCTTTCCTACCCAGTCTGCCCCTCTCAGCCTACCCTATTATAGAGCGACACCTTACAAAGGGCAATTCACTGCTGACCTCCCCCTGCTGAAGAGGCCTGCTCCCCTGCACACCCTCCCACCTGCCCAACATTATCCCCAAAGTCGGTTTTCCTCAGAGAAATGATGGGCGTGTTCCCTGGGCCAGAGAGTGGCTCTAAACCGTAACTCCTCTCTCCGCGTGAACTACACCCGCTTGCCAGCCTTCAAGTCAAAGCTCCTGCTATCTATGGCTTATCATTCTTTGTGAGAGGGAAACTAATTTGGTCTCACAGGAATTTTTGTCACACAACAGTGACAGCTACCACTAATGCATTTCACAGTTTGTCACACCCGAACTTTGCTTGCTTGTATAAGCATAATTGCCGTCATTTATGAAGCACTTACCACGTAGCTGGTGGTTTACATACCTTGCTTTATGTAATTTTATCACTGCAACTCGGCAAGTCAAGCGATTTCTCTTTTCTATAGAAGGAACCGAGATAAAGGTGAATAATGTACCCAAAAAAAAAAAAAATCACACTTGCGCTAGAGTTACTTTTCCCATTATTGAGCCTGCTGACCTGACGTGAAACAACTTAAAAGAGGAAGGGTTTGCTTTGACTTCAGTTCAAAGGGATACAGTCTGTCAGTCACGGTGACAGCAGGAGTGACAAGTGGCTGGGCACTGAGAGAGGACATGAAGTGGGGCTCGGCTGCTGAACTCCAAGTTCCACCCCATGGACTCACCCTCTCCAGTTAGGCTCCACCTCCCAAAGGTTCAATGGCTTCCCAAAACAGCTCTCCCGACTGGGGGCCAAGTGTTCAAACCCATGAGATTACGGGTGGATACAGAATGGGAGAGAGGCATTTCACATTCAAACCATTTATACCAAAGGAGCTGGGCTGTAAATCCAAATCATCTGTCCCTCCAAAGTCCAGAGGTCGTGTTTCTTTCACCAAATACCCTCCTGACAAGACTCACCGTGATTCTAGGGACACAATAGAGTCTGTCTGTATTTCAGAGCTCAGCCCTGCTGATTGTCTGATCCACAGACCCCCCAAGGACCCATTTCTTCCTCCTCGGCAGCCGGAGAATAATCCTGCACCTAAACCGGAAGTCAATTGCACCTGAATTATGTGTTCTGCTTCACAGTGTGGCCTGGGGCCAGCAGGATTTCTCCGTGGTTTGTAGACACCTGCTGCCGAGGCTGACAACCTGAGTTCGAGTCTCTGGACCCTCATAGTGAAAGGAGAGAACCTGCCACCCCCACATGTTGTCCTTCGGCCTACACACACACACACACACACACACACACACACACACACAATAAAATTTTAACTGCAATTACAAACTAAGGATCAAATGCAGCCTGAGCATTGGACCAAATACCAGAAAACTGTTCTTGTCACATCTATTTATTCAGGGCATAGAGATGTCCTCACCCAGGGCGACAGTCCTGAGGCTTGTGTGACTGGCATGGAGCCCTCGAAAATGCCTTTTTTATGTTTGATGATTTATTGAAAATCCTGCTACTCTTTATGGTTTTGTTGTTTGACCCCTTAATGTATGCCAGGCACTGTGCCAAGTGCTTTGCAGACATTATCTCATTCACTCTGCGAAGGGAAATCGTATAAACCCCCATGCACAGAGTACTACCCCAGTAACCAATACACAGTGAGCACACCGACACCCTGAGAGTTTAATATTGTGCCCCGAGTCACCCCCTAGAACAAGACTGAAACCTAGAGTTAGCAATCAATCACCTTCCCTTCCGTAAAGCAAGAAGGGAGACCATTGTAATGAGACAACAGGAGTAGGACCTTGTGCAGAATTGAGGCATTTGGTCTCCCAGGGCCATCTGTGGTGCCCTCTGATCACAGGGTTTCAAGGACACTGCTGTCCAGCTAATGTCCACACTGCCCTCCCCCGTCATCTCTAACAGCCTTCTGCCTCAAGTATCAAAACTGGAGTCCCCTGTTGATTGAAAACTTATTTACATAAGCACATCCTCCATGGCAGCCTGCGTTTTTCTAGCCATTAAAGATTCAAGGCACACTTCTAAGAAAGCAGCATGCTTGTCCAAGCAAACAGAAATTTGAAAAACACTTTGGTGCACACCCATGCCTGAAACTGATGCCTTATTTGCCGCCTTGATAGCTGAGTCCTTTGTGCCAATAAATTGCTTAAATTGCTGCCACCACCCCTTCGCCCTATTTCTCCCTTGACTTATTCTGCCACCATGGATATGTGATCATGGAACAAATTAGCGACACCACCTCTGGAATTTCCAATGTGTGGCACCGAGTACGGCAAACAGCTCTGGGGTGTGACCCCTCCAGCGTCTCTAACGACCACACTCATCTTCATTACTCATAAACACTGAGTAGTGACTGTTGGGAATCCGCGGGGGCCCATGGGAAGTGGCAATGACTGCGGGCATCCCCAGGTGACACTGCTGATGTCCTCGGGTGTGTTGTCTACCTACTGGTCTCCCTTACCCCTATCCAGAGAAAATTCATTGATGTGCATGTTTTCTGCGACAGGGTATCACACCGTCGTGATCTCTAGATAGGGCTAAGTTCTCGGTAAAGCCACACTAGGACCCAGCCCACAGACAGAACCCTGCCATTCCTGATCATAACTCGTGGAGATCTAAAACATCCGATGGTTTTATGGAAGTTCAAGAATGCAGATTAAAATCTAAAAGTAGGGAAAGGCTCAAGGGACAGCGTCCGGGAGAGACCAGACACGCATTTCCAGTTGTCCTCTTCCAGGGGAGTCACATGGGCACACTTCTCCTAGCAACAATGTGTAGAAAAACATACAAAGTATTGCCAACCACAGATGCTCCCTTGAGCTTTGGTGAGCAGAGTTTTATTGGGGTCAGTCACGCAGGCACGCAGAATGTACATGACTGACCTTAGTCACTCGGTCTCCAGCCTCAGCAGAGGTCAAACTGAAGCGGCATGTCCCAAAGCAACTTAGATAAATTTAAAATTACAAAACAAAACAAGTGCTCACCATAAGTCACACTGTTGGCAGGAATCATCTGGCCAGCCTGAGGTCTCAGGTATACAGAAATACTCTTATCATGCAGAGTATTCCAAAGGTTAGATGTCCATCTCACAGGAGCTAAGCAAGGGAGGGACTGAAGATTTTTGGGATGTGTACACCAGGCACCTTAACTGCACACCATCAGATACTTAGTGTATTAATTACTTCTGTTAGTGTATAAAATACCATGACCGAAAGCTACTTAAGGGAGGGACAGTAACTTGGCTTACAGTCCCAGAGGTATGGAGTCCATCATGATGCAGAGACAAAACAAAGATGGCTGATCACATTCATCACACATGGAGACAGAGAACAGGAAGTGAAGCGAGGCTCCAAACCCTCAAAGCCCAACACCAGCGATGTTCCTCCAGCAAGACTGGAGGTCCCGTAACCTCCCTAAGCAGCACCACCAGCTGGGGATCAGCTGCTCAAGTACATGAGCCTATCAAACCCCCACATTCAGTGTTTCTCTCCATTTGATAATCTGGGCAGCTGTTGCTGTACTTTCCTTGGCTCTAACTAACCCCCAGCAGTCTCTGTTTACCCATCACCCCTCAGGAAAAGGTTCCCAACACCCATGCCCATGTCCATACTTCCAAAGCATCCGCCCATATTTACCTATGATAGTCATTCAATAGCTTCATCTCTCGCGTGTGATATCTCTCTCTCTCTCTCTCTCTCTCTCTCTCTCTCTCTCTCTCTCTCTCTCTCTCTCCCAGAGACTAAGGACTTCTTTGCCCATACTTCTAACACTTGGCACGATACCCATCACATAGCTATACAATTAGCATAGAGTAACTGATAAACCAATATGCTGTCATGTTAATGAAAGATAGAAAAGAATTAATCTAAGGGATGGATAATTTGGTGAAGGATTGCATGACAAAGATACTCTTAAGTATAAACACAAAAATGGAAGTATGCAGTGTACTGATACTTAAGCAATGCTACAGCTATTAAAAACATAAGAAGAGTAAGCCTGCTTTAAAAAAATATATATGTTTGATTGAATCTTTCAAAGAGATGTGGTTGTATAACCTGGAGAGACAAGTGTTGAATGTCGTTAAACATACTAAGGTTATGTGCCGAGTGCAAAGTCCATTTAGGGAGGCTTGGATGAAGAAGACGAACAGGACGTTGTGTATCCTCCGGGGAAGGAAAGATAAAAGACATCAAAGGTCATGGAAGAAGTAAAATCCCCATCCAGTGGGAAGTAGAGGATCCATGGTTAGGTTAAGCTAGTAAAAGAACAGCAGAAATTCTTGCTCCACAGTGTGGACTCACCATGGGATTCTGAGCAGAGGACACGTCACTGGGCTCCATTTTTCTCAAGTTCCGTTCTGACAGAATGGCCCCATGACTGAGTAGCTGTGCAGTGCTTCTGATTTAACTTTGTCAAAGGGAGACGAGGCCGCACGCCACTGGTGTCTGAGGCTTCTCAGAGGATGAGAGTTGAGTAAGAACCCGCTTTCTCCTCTTGCTGGAAGTTAATGATGGTAATGCTTCGCCGAAGGAAGTGGAAGGGTTGTTAAGTCGGAGAGCTCACCCTCTGGGCTCGCAGGTTATGATTTTTTAATGCTTTCGAATGGGAAAAGAACTCAAGTGAGTGTCATCCCTGTGTGCTGGAAATATGCCTTTCTCGTGGTGGCTGGCTCAGGCTCCTGCAAGCCCGCTGCTTTGCCAGGTTCTCTGAAGTCAGGTTTTAAATCAAACTATTGTCATATTCCAGTTGATAAGTCTCACATGTCTTCAGGAGCACCCGGCCCTGGGGCTTCACTCTGCCCAACATTCCAGTATTTCTCCCTGTGGCCCCAAGGCCAAGAAGACTCCTGAACATTCCAGCCTTCTGCCTCAGTTGTCCCCCATACTCGTCAGCACTGCATGCTGTTACGTCTGCCCCTTAATTCAAGCCTGTTTTCTCCTTCGAATAATGGCCAATTTGTCAGTTAAGGGAGCAAGCCAGACATTTTTCTGTATATTTTTCCATAGGCAGATGAAACATCCTGAAGACTCCCTTGTTGGGAGTATGCAGGGTCCTTAGAGGAATCCACATGGCTGCAAGTGCCAGAACACCTGGATCTAGGACCCTCATGCCTCTACCTGGCCCCCTTCAGCTGGGAGCCTAGAAATGGCAGCGTAGGCACCCGTAGAGCCCTGTCCCCATCCTCATGTTGAGTATAAACCTTCAGAACTCAAGGTACACCTAGACAATAGGGTGGCCCAGGTCCCCCTGCTGAGCTCTTCTGTCCTGTGAGATCCCAAGTCTCTCCTGGTGCATGTGTTCAAGAGCCTGTGGGGAAAAGGGGGAGGCCAGGGATGGATAAGGACCTGCAATTCCACTGAGGAGTCAGGTCCCAGCCTTGGTAGTGACCCTCACCCCACTTCAACCCTCTTCTGTTGATTTAATAGAGTGGAAGCCACAGAAGATGTCAAGGGGAATACCAGATGGGGCTATCAGAAAGGACTTAATATAATACAAATTAAAACAACTGTTATATGATTTTATATACAGCAGTGCTGGACATATACCCAATCTCAAACTAAATCTGGCAACGCTGTGGGAAATTCAAACTCTCAAGGTGCTGATGATGTATGATTTAATACAGTATCCTTGGAGGGTGAGTTCACCCCAGAACATAACATATAGACATATAGACATATATGCATGTACATATATCCAACCACTACATATATATTTATGGACAAACTGCATTTGAGCAACTTAGAAACACATTGGAGGCTGTCCATTTATTTATTTACTCAATATATTTACTGGACTGTTGTTATATGCCAGACACGAGTCCAGGAACTTAAAAATTGAGCATGTGCAAACCCCAAGACTATCCACCTTGGCAAAGTGTATACCCACCATCGTTTAAATGGTCCCAAACTTCAAACAACCTAAAAGACACTCTTGAAAGAGTGGGAGAGCCGTGCCCTGCCATACTGCAACAGCAACGAACATGTGTTCTGGGGTCCAGGCTGGGTGTGCAGGAAAGAAACTTGTGCACTATTAGATAAAGAATAAAAACAGTCCTGTAGATACTTTATGGAGACACACATATAAAAATAAGTCATTTGGAGGCCCCCCAAACTCGGAATCGTGGCTGAACCCAGAAAGAGAGGAGGGAAAAGATCAGCGAAGTTACTTTATTTCTTAAACATCTACAACAAATAGATACGTGAAGTTAGCTCTGTATGTACTTATATTGCATGTTAAGCACATAAATGTTTATCAATGTGGGTCCGTTTTCCTTCAAGACGGGTACGTTTTTGCTTTTATCATTATTGTTGTTTTGTTTTGCTTTGTGGTTGGTTAGGCCCCCATTTCTGGGCCATCTATAAACTGAAGTCTATCCTGTGCACTGCCGGGATCTTTCTAACAGGAGAGCAGGAGGCTGCCCAGGCAAGGTGCCTGACGCCCCCTGGCGGCACAGACCAGACCCGCAGCTCGTAGGGGTGCACGTGGAGTTCTGAAAATGCTAAACTAGTTTAGGTCTGGGAATTTGTTCAACCACTTTAAAGACCAATGTGCCATTATCTAGCACAGTTGGGAAGGCATGTCCTATTTATTATTCAGGAATGCTGTTTTTAAAGGTTTACCCTAGAGAAACTCAAGCACGAACGCAAGGACATGTGTGCAAATGCCCTTGCAGCTTTGTCTACGATGGCCAGAACTGAAAAGGGCGCCATTATCCACAACCCGGAGAACATGTGAGTTGGACATCCACACGCAGTAAAATCCTCTCACCATGGCAAATGACAACAGAAAACCACATGTGTCCGTCACATGTCACTACCCGTGGGGGAGCCCTGCTGGACCAGAGTTGCAGCCCGCCATGGAGGGACAACTCTTTCCGAGCTCAGCGCAAGACGGTAGTCTTCCCCCAGGATGGGCTTCCCACTCTCTGCCTGACCCTGTGTGGAGACTGGTCCTGAGCCTGGATACCAGCTTTGCCTCAGGCGTGACCCTTGACACAGTTCCCCGCATGCACTCCCCTCTGCTGCTGAATTAGGCTGTGCTCTGGCTGTTCTGATAGGAGCCTGCTGTTTAATGAAACCAGGTGATGCTCCAGCCACAGTTCTCATCCTCCGTGTCTCCTCGCTCTGAAATAAAAGTTGAGCTGTCTTCCCGAAGCCGGCTCCTGGAAAGCTGTATCTGCGGTACTCACAGGCTGTACCTAGCCCTGCACGCTGCCTCTGGTCCCTTTGTCCTCCAGGCCTGGTGGCCAACTGGCCATGAGGAAAAAGGAGACCCCACAACAACCCACGCTGAGGAAAAGGGGGAGCCTTGGAGTCTTCCCTCTCTCAAGCACCAATTACAGAAAATTGCAGGTAGGCCAGACACCATTGTGGGTGGACACACACACACACACACACACACACACACACACGTCATGACTGCAAAAACAGATATGAGAAGAATAAATACCAGATACATGTGGGAGTGGAGAACCACATGGGCCCTTGGCTGAAACATGGACTTTATTGCTTGAAGAGAAAGAAGAAACAAGCTTAACTACAGTAACCCCAGAACTCAGGAGGCGGAGTGGACCACTGGGAAACTGAGGCCAGCCTGGGCTACCTTGCAGAAATGGTGAAGAAAGAAGGGAGGCAAGTATCGAGGAAGAAAGAACTGCCCAAAGTAAATGTAACCAAAATTTACAATTAAATAGCTGGAGGGTGGAGGCCTAGACACTCCTTGTAGTCTTCTACTGTTTTATTATCTAATGTTTTCATTTATCGTTTGCTGTGGAGGAAGAGATGGTGGATGGGGTGGGGGTGAGACCCATGCAAATGAAAGCTACAAGGAAGTGTGGCTTGAGAGACAAGACCCATGGAGAAGGGGTGTGGCCTCAGGGAGGCGGGAAGCAGTGCTGCAGGATGCCGGAAAGGGGGGTGCAGGGGTGGGATGGAGGCACTGTTCTCAGTGTAATGCAGAGACCTCGGGGCTTTAGGCGGAGGAGCCCTTATGTTGGTCTGTTGGCACTATGGGTGGGTCACTTTTCTGCGTGTGAGTGGGGGAAGCAGACTGAGAGCAAGGTGAGGGGACACACGAAGGTTTCTTTATAGTAATGGGTGCAGAAGGCTGGAACCCCAGTCGTGGTGCCTGGACATGTATCTGTGGCATCCTCTGAAAAAGGAATCCATGGAACTTGGCCGGAGATTTGATGTGGAGCATGTCTCAGGTTTTATTTAAGCAGTAGGCAGAGAGGCCCTGAGAGAAGAAAAGGTAGTTGAAGAAAGGCAGTAAAAAGGGTGGGTCAGTGGATGCTTCCCAGGATGAGGAATTTCATCTCATTGTTTTTCAGCCGCAAAAGTGGAGGGACAGAGCTGGCAATTGTGTGTCCAGTTCAGAAGTCCGTGGGAAAGGTCAAGCAGGGTCAAGAGGTATAAATTTAGGTGTCACCGGTGTATTCTTCAGAGCCATGCCATCGGACAGACGGTATAAATAAAAAAAAAAAAAAAAAAGAAGGCTGGGACCAAACTCCAAGCACCCCACCATTTAAGAGTAGGGAAAAGAGAACCCAGCAAAAAGACTTAACGAGGCAGAAGAACAAATGGGGCTGTTGGGGGCCATGAGAGATGCCAAGCCAAGAGTCTGCTTCAAGTTGGAAGCCCTGTTCAACTGTTGAAAATGCTGCTGCATAGCCAAATAAACAGAGCCAGGCAGAGAGTCTCCCCCTCCCCTTGGAGCTGCCAGTACGGGAGTCTTTGTGGCTTTGATGAAGCATTTCAGTAGAGTGGGGGCGCTTCAGGAGCAAGGAGGCCAGGGGGCCTGTGATTGACAAGGGAGAGGACTGAAGGGTGTGTCTCTTGAGAAGCTTAACTCTGAGGAAAGGAGGACAATGGGGTGAGCACTAGGGACAAGGACATAAAGGAGGAGATTATTTAGGATGTTTGTCTGCATCCATATGCAGAGGGAAAAGAACACAGGAGGGAGAGGAAAGGGAGCAGTGGACGAGTGGATGCAAGAGGGACTCAGAGAAAAGGAAGGAGGCTGGAGTCCAAGCCCCACAGCTCACTAGCCTGAGCTGGGATGCTCACTCTGTTCCATCCGCTCCAGGTCTCAAGCTGTTCCCCCGACAGTCATTACCTCTCCTATTGTTTGCCTGCTCATGGGTGTCACCAGCTCCCGGGGTTCAGTGTGCTAAATCTTCCACTGCCATCTCCTCTGAATACACAAGTCTTACAGTCTTCCTCGCCCTATCTAGGTTGTGCATCTACCCGGGGACCTGGAGTGGAAAATAAGCAAACTGAAGAAAATTAATTCTGGACTATTTTATACATTCTGTATAAATGCATGAAATAGATTATGTTTGACAGCGGTAAACAGAGAAGCCAAAAAAATCCAATTTATCACTTTAATTATATATGCTTTTCTTTCTCGATCTCCAGAGAAGAATGAGCCTCCAGCAGTATTCAGCCCCTTCTATGAAGCCAGTCCCAAATTATTAACACTGATCTTAGTAACCGCGTGTTCTTCGTGACAGGTGTCCTATCTGAAGCACACAGGCGATGCTTAGCATGCTACCTGCGGAGGTGCACATGAGGAGGGGCAGAAAGGGTGCGCAAAGGAAAAGTGAGGAACACGGAGATGTGAGTCCAAAGAGCTGCACAGGCAAAGTTCAAGTCCACTCCAAACAGGCACACTCCTACTTTAGTGACGGCAGCCTCACCCCCCCAAGCCCCAACAATTTAGCAGCCATCCACACTGTCCCTATGCAGAAACAGGAGCACAAAGAGGGGTCTCTATGTTAGCCGTTGTTTTGCTTTGGTGAACACAAATTCCGCCAGACGTCGAGGCGCACAAGGACCAGGACACACCTGGTATGTGCCTTCTGGAAACACACAGGCCTGAAGGAGAATGAACGCCAGAGGCGGTTGTACTAACAGATGTAGGTGCCAATTGCTAAGGTGGGTTATACACGCGCCCAGCACAGGCAGTGGTGAGGACAGGAAGAGGTCTCTAGAGAGACAGAACAAATACAATGAATGGACAGTACAAAGGGGATTTATTAGATTATAGTGTCTGGTGTGTTTGTGACAGCATTTTCGCTGGCTCATTTGCATTTTGATTATAGCCAAAATCAAGGCACTGAATTCCTGACTTTCGAATTGGGATAAGCGGCCCTGTTAGCTCACACCAAAAATTTTAGGAGAGAACCAGGTGAGGAAGTATATTACTTTTCTCATTGTGGTGACGACATACATCACAAAAGCAACTTAGTGAAGGGAAGGTCTGTTTGGGCTCTTGGTTTGAGGACACAAGCCATCGCAGCAAGGAAAACATGGCTGCGGAGGGCTGAGGTTGCCGATCACACTTGTCTGCCGTCAGAACCATAGAAGTTTCCTGCTCCCACGCACTTCCTCAGGCTGAACCCAAGACCCTGGGACGGTGCTGCCAACTTTCAATGTGGATATCCTTCTTCGGCTAATGTTTGGGGGAACACCCTCAGAGACACACCCGTACGCAGATAGAAATCTTGCCGTGGTGATTCTAAATCCAGTTCAGTTGACAGTGAAGACTAACCAGGAAGAAAGAATTCAGTCTCTATAGGTTGAGTCAAATACCTGCATGCAGCTCTACAGAAGTAGCCGGACACTCATATCTGACATTTGGTTAGACCTGGGACTAGAAAGACACGGTGGGGAGTCCCTGGACCACAGATAGTAATCTAATCTGTGGCGTAGGTGAGACTGCTTGGAGAACACAAAACAGAAGGAAAACGGACCTGTGACCATAGTCTGCACAGCTCTTTCAAAACCTCTAGAGGAGGGAGGCTGTGCCTGCAGGGGATGGTGGGAAAGTTCCCTACAGAGATGGGAGACAAGTGAGAAAACCATTGTGTCCTGGTATTAAAGAAGGGAGCAACAATGAATGGGAACAATGTTGATGTTCCCTATAATGACATGAGATCAAGGCTGATGACTTGGTAGACTGGTGATGTGTGTGATGGAGGCCAGAGACAGACAGACAGGCTGGGTTGAGTTGACAGGAAGGCAGCAAGGACACCTAAGGGTTTCCCAAACATGTTTGCTCTGTGGCACATAAGACTGTCTTTTTTTTTTAAATGTTTATTTTTTTTATTTATTATGTATACAATATTCTGTCTGTGTGTATGCCTGCAGGCCAGAAGAGGGCACCAGACCCCATTACAGATGGTTGTGAGCCACCATGTGGTTGCTGGGAATTGAACTCAGGACCTTTGGAAGAGCAGGCAATGCTCTTAACCTCTGAGCCATCTCTCCAGCCCCAAGGCTGTCTTTTTAAAGTGTTTTTCCCTTTATTTAGTGTGGGTGTGTGTGTAGGTGTTTTGCCTACATGTTTGACTATGCACCGTATGCATTCAGCACCCATGGAAGCCATTAAAGGGCATTGAATCCTCAGAAACTGTAGTTACAAATGGTTATAGGCTGTCATATGGATGTTGGGAATAGAATCAAAGTTCTGGAAGACTAGCCAGTGCTCATCACCGCTGAGCCATCTCTCTAGCCCCAAGATTATCTGTAGCACGAATAATAAAAACCCAGAGACAGATATTGGGGTTCAAGTTGAAGATCAGAAAAGCAAAGAAGCAAAAAGGTCTCCACTAGAGAGACCTTTTACCTCTACCAAATCTTTAGATCAAAGGGGTGAGATCCTGTCTCCACGAATCCTCAGACTCCACACTCCAGTGAGTTTCTGTCTCTTCCCCTTTATATTCCTCTCTCCGCCCAGCCATATCACTCCTGTCTCCACCTCGCTAGTTTTGGGATTAAAGGTGTGAGTCACCATCATCTGGATTTGTTTCTAAATCGGTCTTGGATAACCCAGGGTAGCCTCAAACTCACAGAGATCAATCTGCCTCTGTCTTCTAAGTCCTGGGGGATTAAATGTGTGAGCCACAAGTCCCTGGCCTATAGTAGCTTAGCTTTGCACTCTGATATTCAGGCAAGCTTTATTTATTAAAATACAAATAAAATATCACTAATAAATATAAAAATATAAAAATATCACAAATAAATGACGTTTAAATATAACGTTTAGTAACTGAGTAAAGCTGACCACAGCTAGAAACATGGCCTTACCTAAATGCTCTGAGGACTGAGAGGACCTGGAGCTTATAACACCTATAGCCATTTGAGGCATCCAGACGCAGAATGGCTATGTATGTCTGGGGTGTCACAAATATGACAACAAAGGAAGGGGCAGCTGGCTTGTCTGGAGTGCCCTTCGGGTGAAGAAAACATGAGCATCTTTCAAAAGCATCTAGTGAAAAAATCCAGTTGAGATGGCATGACTGAATTCAGGAGAGGCAAAAGGTAGAGTATCCTTGGGCGTGTATGGCTCCTAAGGAGGCATACGAGAGTCCAGTTGCAGAAGGGGACGGGGACAGTGAAAATACAGATATTCCATATGTAAAGTGAGCTCTCTGCACAATATTAAAGGCTGGGTGTCACTGTCACCATGGTAAAAATTTTAAATCTGACCTTCAGTAAAGCTAAGCCACTGTCTCAGGTGCTTCCCACTCTAAGCAGCTTGGCCAAGACTTCAGCAGATATTTTTCTGTTTCCAGCACTCCTAGGAACTACGCTTTGATGTATCTTGAACGTCACACGCTGCGCTAGGACTAGAGACACGAAGATGAATTGGATCTCGCTTTTGACTTTGAAGAGACCGAACATTAAGTAGAGGAAGATGATAAAACAGGTTCAATGCCATATGATAAACAGAATAATTGGGAAATGCCTTAAGAAGCACAAAGACTGTATTCTAATATATGCCTGTCTTTTTCTGAGCTCGGGGAGGCAAAGATGGACTGGGAATAAGAGAAGATCTTGAAAAAGTTTGTTGGCTGGAAGGATTGTTGAAAAGACAGGTGGAAGGAAGGGTAGGTGAGTGGCTGAATGGATGGATGGATGGATGGATGGATGGATGGATGGATGGATGGGTGAAGAAAGCCATGGCATTTGGTTGTTAATTTTAAAAAAAAATCCTCCTTAGGGCAACTGTTCTTCAGGTAGCCACAAGAGGGCGCTGCAGACCTGACTCAAACACAGTTTTCCATTGGCCCTTCCAGGTTCTGCCTCGCTGCCTCAAAGGGAGGAGACAGGTGACGGAAATAGAGGGAGTTGGCCAGGTTCCAATCCGGCTCCTTCTTTAACCTTACTCTTCATCTCTCTGCTCCTACCCTAAGTTCTAGGCATTTAATACACGTCTCCAACTCGTCCTGCCTTTAGAAGCTAACTCAGAAATGTTCAAGGGGGCGGGGGTCTTTCTTGGAGCTCTGCTTCCAGCAAGCCATGTGGTTCCAATCACAAGCTGAAAAGCCGAGTACCTCCACTCAAATTGCTTCATCCTTTTGGACCTCCCAAGAAGTGCGGTTTGGGAGGAAGTCTAGTAGTTCCAGACTGCCTGGTTCGCTCTTCCTTTAACAGCGACAGCCTTCATCGCGTTCTTCTTCCTCGTGTGGCACGGCGCTCGCTCATCCTGTGATGATCCAGAAGGCAGCCAGCAGCCACGTGGAGCACTGAATATTGAATTAACTGAAACAAAAGCAAATACAATTGTCGTTCCTCAGCCTTGCCAACCAATTTCAAATACTTGATAGCTACGATGCAATCAAGTACTACTACAGGAAGCAGCCAGGGGACATTTCCGGCATCTTGGAGTGCTCCATGAGACAACACTGTCTAAGTGCTTCCTGTTTTTTTTTTTTCTTTTTTTTTTATTTCAGGTAACCTTTACACTTTTAGCCTGAAACATAATCATTTATTCACCTTAGAGATAAGGACCCTGAGACCCAACCTGTTGCACAACTTAGCCAAGATCTCTCAGCAGATTAGGAATCAAAGCAAGGGGGCTGGAGAGATGGCTCCATGATTACGAGCATTGGCTACTCTTCCAAAGGATCTGGGTTCAATTCCCAGCAACTCCATGGTGGCTCACAACCAACTGTAACTCCAGTGCCAGGAGTCTAATGCCCTCTTCTAGCCTTCAAAGATGCTTGACTGAATGTGGTACACAGACACACACTCAGACACACAGAGACACACACAATAAAACAAGACAAGAATCTAAGCAAGGATTCAGGTTTGGGTGGCTGACTCCCCAGCTAGCCTGCTGCCCCCATGCCCAGAGCTGTCCCCAGTGACCACTCTCCTGAATTCACCCTCTGACCTCCTGGGAGTTAAACTGATCATTAGCCCTCACAGCTCTTATCCTGACAGTGACCTACACAATTAGGTACCTGGGCTTCCAGCCTCTTTTGGAAGAGAGTCCTCCCGCCTTTCTGTCCAGTCCTCTGCAGGTGCATCTTACCTGCAGACAAGGACATGAATATAGCCTGACAAAAAAAAATTATAAACCTAATCAAAACATTTGCAGTTTTCTTTTTGTAACTCAATTGCCTGGTTCTTTGGCGGACTTCGTTAGTAACAATGTCATGTTGAGATGCAAGAAGGTGTGACGGGTTTGGAGTCTTTCACTAACTAGTAGAGGTCTCCGTCTCCATTCAGGGTAGTCTGGGTCCTGGAAGATAAATGATCTAGGCAGGTGTGCAACCTTACTGCTACTCTCGCGAGTCACCTTCATCTATAAGGGAATGCTGGGCAGCCAGCTGAGCTCAGAGAGCTGATTCGTTCATCTCTGAAGGTACAACACCATGTCCCCTGCAGGGGTGGCATGATAAGTTGGGGTTCACTTCACACTCTCAGCTGCAGGGATGCAATGACAGTAAATGAAGCCAGAGAGATGCTTTGGCCATTCTGTGGTCACAACATCACAGGCGCCTTGTGTGTGAAGACATTTGTGGTTACCCATAACCCTTGTCTCCTTCCCCTATACTGACCGGCCCCGCCCACTTACCCATTGCTGAAACAAAGTTGAAGAAAACCCTAATCGGGAGTCTATAGGCAAAGAATGATGGAGGAAAACACGGGTACCCTCTGGGAGAATGGGCAAGACACCGTACTCTATCTCACCTCCTTACTCCTTGAATACGGGAGCAGCCTGGTGACCAGGTCACTGCCTGTCGGTGTCTAGTGGGTTCCCCATTCCCCCTGAGTCAGAGAATCTGTGGTGAGAATACAGGAAGCTCACTCTCTCTGCCCTTGCCTTCAGCAATGAACACATGGAGACGTTTCCCGACCGCAGAGAACTTCTCATTTAGACTTCCTCAGAAAGCCTTACTGCCAGAAAGTCCCACCTACTGCTTTCCCAGATTCCTCCATCTTCCACCTCAGAGCCATGTGCTCTGTTCTGTCCTCAGAGTCGATGGAGATCTCCGTGAGAGGCCTTTGAGTTCTTAAATAAAGCTTGTGTGAGCACACTCTGCGTGTCTTTTGCTGCCCATACATAAACGTTCTCGGGGAGATGCTGGGTCATCGCATATCCTCTACTCTTAGTAAACCCTATCAGGTCTAATCCCAGCGTGGCTGAATCTGTTTCTGAGCCTAAGGTTCAGCAACAAATAATGGCAGGGAGCGCATGGCGGTGCCTGTTACCTCAAGGCTGCTGGGAAGCAGGGAAAGAGGAAGAGCCCTAGTCCCACAACGGCTCTTTGAGGCCATGCCCTCCATGACTGTTGCCTCTCACATTGGCCCCACCTCTTAAAACAAACCAGGGACAAAGCCTTTAATCCATGGGTCTTTTGGAGAATCTTCTAGAGCCAGACTATAGCAAGGAAGGACTTCATCTTTAAGGGATGGAAGTTGAATGATGAGTGGTTCCGATATTGCACAGTCTCTGAAGCTTCCCAATAGGAATAATTGACAGCGAGAACCCATCCTGGTTCCCTGGCGTGAGCTTTGTGAGAACACAGGAAGTGCTTATTAATGGTTTACCTAACTCCTTCATATTTTGTGTTGGATAAAATCAACATATATGTAACCAGAGAGGAAATGCCATTTGAGCTTATCAAATTTCTTCCCCACTTTTTAAGCTATAACACTTCTTAGGTCAAAAGGACTACCCACATACTCAAGAGGGCTAATTGTTCTACCCTCACTTTAAAGTCTGCCTGCGACTAGCCTGCTCTGCCTCGGGAAAAGCACCATGCGATGCTGGATAGTTCTACAGCTCCCTGCAAGTGGTTTCTGGGACATGGTTCCTAACCATTCCCTTTCCAGACTCACAGTTAGTGCCTGGAACTTGAGAAAAGTGTGTGCACACTGGCAAGCTGAGGGAAATGGTACGGGGTGGAATTTTCTGCATTGTTTCCTAGCTCTTTTGCCAAGGTTCTTGGCAAGGCAGGCCCATCATCAGAAATAAACTAGACAAGAAATAAACTAGAGAAACAGACTCTGAGATTCCGGTGTTTCCCAAAGTCACTTTTACCCTGTGAAATGATTTGGGGACTATCCCAAAAAGAAACAGTTACTGAAGGAAAGGAGTCCCCTGGGAGTATTGTGGGGGAGATCAGAGACAGGGGTGTAAGTTCACACCTTTTGTGAACACAGGAGGCAATGCTTGGAAGGCAACATCTTTTATGACACCTTAGCCTTCTTCAAGAGCCGCTTACTGAAGACCATACTTCTCACTTGGTCAAAAGTCCTGCATACTGGCTCTCCAGAGCTCTTCTCAAGCTTGTCTTTCTCTTCTGCCTACCTTGTCCCGTGTCCCTCTGTAGGGAGTATGGTGAGCTTTAAGGTCATTACTGGTCCTCGGGGCTGGTGTGAAGAGTCATCAATCCCTGTGTCTCTCCACTTTTCCAGCCACATTAGCCGGCCTTGTTGTGACTGATCCGAAAGTCAACAACCACCATGCAGAGTGTCTCTGATTCCCTCTAGACTCAGCTGACTCTCAGCTAGGTTCATCCTGCTGTACCCCAAGTCATAACTTGTGTATGTATTTTATTTCCATAGACAGTTTTTTTAGTTGACTTTTTTGGAGTGGGGAGAGAAAGAAAGTGAACTTGTTTTTAATGGTCTATTTGCTTGTCTATTTCTTTTTTGTTTGTCTATTTCATGGAACAGAAAAGCAAGATTATTCCTAACTGTGACCTCTTCCTGGGCAGAGTTTGTGAAAAGTTAAGCCTGAGAGGAAACCGTCTGCTCTGTTTTGTGTTCTTCTCTCTTCTATACCATGGTGCTACTCTATTCTAATGGAGAACTAGACACAAGCAGCCCACACTTGTTGCCTAGGGATCCCAGGAAAACATCCCAAGACACATACCCCCCCAGGGCTGGGCATGTGGTAACAGCTGCAGAAAGTGCACAGCTGCTATTTCCTCTCAGACGTGGACAGAGACGGAGAAGAAAACCAGAGCAAAACCACTGAATGTCTGCTTTGTAGTTTCTAGCCATTAGAATTTTCTAGATCAATGGGGGAAACTAAGGCTCTCAGAAATCTTCCTGGAGCTAACAAGAGCAAAACAAGAATGCCAACACCCACCCATTAGAGGCTGAGTCCCGTGCTTTCCCCATCCCTCCTTTCTGCTCAGACATAGGTGGCTTCTAATCAGCAAACTAGAAAATAGGAGGGTTGGAGAGATGACCCAGAGGTTAAGAGCGCTGGATGCTTTTCCAGAGGCCCTGAGTTCAATTCTCAGTCATCTATAATGAGATCTGGTACCCTCTTCTGATGTGCAGGCATATATGCAAAAAGACCACTGCATATGTAATAAATAAAACTTTTTAAAAGTAAAGTTAAAAAAACTAGAAAATAGAAATTTATTTTAAATAACATGGGGGGGGGGTCTAGTCACGAGAATGTGCAACAATGAGCAGTTATCAGTTATCAGATGTCTAGAAAGCTAGAGGTCCAGGCATCCAGCACAATAGGCTTTGCCTCAGCATTAAATATGGAAAAGTTTGGGGGACGGTCCTTAGCTTTCGTCTGAGCCAATAATTACACAAGTTTCCTCTCCTTGTGGAGCCCACTCACACAGCTTCCACGGCAGGTGTCATGGGACCTCCACACACTCCTCGGTGCCATGGCGGCCATGGCTTGACAAAGCAGCATGCTCCTCCATAGAAGAGACCCACTGTGGGAGAGTTCTTCATGTTGAGCTAAGTCTGCCTCCCTGATCCCTCTAATTTTCAATAATCCGTCTCCTTCCTCCACAATAACTCTTTCCCTTCTCTTCGGAAGAATGACTGAAAGCCACTGCTGTGTCTGTGCTCTATTGTATCCTTATAGATAAATGTCTTCCAAATCCTTCGGCATTCCGATCAGTGCAGATGGTTTCCAGACCCTGCCCCCTCCCCCTCATCCGCCTTGCCTTGCTTGATGTGCTCTGTTGGTGTGCTGGGACCGCAGCTTTCTTCCCCCTCCCACTGCGAAGCAAGAAACTCTCGGCTGCTCTCATGGTTCGGGGCTCCATAATACAACTTTAGTCTGACAATAGTTCTTAGATATCTCGTCACAATGTCACCTCAGCTTCAGCCTACATCTAAGTAAGGTCCCTGGGCCCTCTCCATCGGAACTGATGCGTGCAAGCGTCACTTAGTATGGTCCCAGTCGGCTACCATCTTGATTGCAGAGGCCTCTGTAATCACAGGCATAACTCCAAGGTCCTGTTGTCCAATGGAGCAACAAGTCACTGGGACTCGGAGACATGACGTCACTTGAGTGACTCTGCTGCCTGGATGACTTCTCTTTTGTTACAAGCTTTAGGACTCTCAATCCTGTTTGCTCAGCATTTTGTAACGATAAGGTCATTTTCCAGTGAGAAAGAAAGGTAAGGGAAGCCTGTGTATAGAGCAGGTTCTCGTCTACTCTGAGGTCAAACCTTCTTTCCGCTTTCAGTTCGTGTGATAGCCAGTTCCCCAGCCGTGGGTCTGTATAACCTTTACAACCACATATTTAAAAAAAAAATTACTATTCTAAAAAAGTTACTATTATCATTACCAATTATATGATGTGACAAAATGAGGAACTGAAAGCTCTTGGAATCTGGGCAGTTTGTCCAAGCCCACATGGAAAGAGGCGGATTGGTAAGTCCAGTCAAGATCGTCTGCTTCCAAATCCTGCCCACATTTTTACAGCTTCAAGCTCATAGGTGAGAAGGGTCGGGGAGATGGAAGGAAAGAGACTTTTATAGGTCTGCAAAAACTTGAAAACCTATAAATGTGCTGACCCTGAGCTGAGTGCAAAATTAACTTGAAATTCCCCATCTGTATCCGAAGTGGCACGAAGAGCGAGGGGACAGCAGGTGGCATGTGAGCATGCCGGTTGTTCACCCACCACCCTATGGTAGTTCTCTCTTAGTTACGGGTTCAAAATATTTGAGAAACTTGACTTTAGGCAGGAAAGGTTGTTTTACTTTTGCTTGTGGCTTCAAAGGATTCAGTGTATGGTCAACTGGACCCATTGCTTTTAGGTGGTAAAGGAGGCTCACCATGGTTGGGAAGCATGACGGAGGAATGCCGCTTGCCTCATGATAACCAGGAAGTAGACAAGGAAGGGGCAGAGAACAAGATATCCCCTTCCAGGGAACTACTTTGCCCATACGTCCTATCGCCTACTTTCGGCTCCTCCCGATAATGCTGTCATATTTTAAATCATCAAAGGATGAATCCCTTCATTATAACAGAACCCTCATGACCTAGTTATCCCTGGAAACGGCCTCATAGACACACCTAAAGGTGTGTTCTGCTAAGCTCCTGGGCAGTCCTTAATCCAACCACGTTGGTAAGACTAGCCATCATACTTACTGCTAATTCAGTGTTCCAGGCACGGGTCCTGGGTATAAGGAACACAGCCTTTAAGACATGTGGTCAGATTACATTCTAAGCAGAGGCGAATCAGCAATAATGTGCTGGCAACTTAATAAGACAAATTCAAACCAGATGTGGTGCCTTAGATTTGCCATCTCAACACCCAGGATGTTGAAGCGGGGGCATTTCCACAAGTCAGAGGCCAGCCTGGGCTACATAATGAGTTCCAGGGCACCTTGGGCTACAGAGCAAGACACCGTCTCACAAATTAATTAAAATACTCTGAGTGAGCAATCACTATGCGATAGGATTCTATGAATGTGAAAATTCTTTAGACTGTAGTCTGAGGGAAGGGCAAAATTTGACCAGGTGCAAGGTAGAGGATCTCAGGGAGTGTGTCCATTATAAATGTTTGCTGGTTAAACGGTTGGGAGAAGTTACTGAGTGTTTTAGTGATTAAGTGGATGAGTGGTAGGTGCTGGGTGTCTTGGGTGCTGGTGGTTGGTAGCTCAAAATGATATAAATACCACTTGTTAATGGAGAAGTTTTTCTGTGACTTAATTTAATTTTATCACTTTGTTCTCTTGCAGTTTCCTGTGTTGGAACAAATTGTATGTCTTATCCATGAACCTCCTGATTCCAAGTATTCTCCTGGACCAACATTTTAATGAGAAGGGATATGATAATACCACTGGGGCCCTCACTTGCAAAGAAGACCCAGGCTAGGTCCTGTCATCAGAATCCCTAACTTCTCTTGTCCACATCAGAGCACAGAGTGCCTTTTAGAAGGACAGAGAAAACACATCTCTCCTAGACTGGAGGAAGATGGTACTCCCTTCTCAGGGTAAAGATAAAAGCTAGGTCTGGGGAAACCAAGACAAAATGTTGTTTGTTGTTGTTGTTGTTGTTGTTGTTGTTTTTCCGGTGGGCATTTGTGTATCCCTCATTAGGGGTCATGGCTGAAGAAAATGCCACACTGGGGGGATTTGAACCAATTGAGGAAAGTGGGAACAAAGTCAAGAAGGATGAGGTCAGACAATGGAGAGGATGAAGCCAGCTTGGAAAACTTGAGAGTGTGGTTGGGGAAATAAAATGGGAAGAGGAAGACGGGAGGGAAGAAAGCCAGAAAGAAGGCACAGGAGGGGATGGGGCAGGGGAAGCGGAGGACTGAAGAGAGATTGGTAAGGAGCAGGCCAGCAGAAGAAAAGGAAGTTGAACTCCTGCCCCCCACCCTGGTCTAGCATGAAGAAGCAGAAACAAAGGTACTGCACAGGAGTCTCTGTCCTTAGCGTGAGACCTACATCTGGAACAGAGAAAGAACAGTAAAAGCAACAGAACCTGTCATTCCTGGTTCTGTCCCCATGTTTCACAGCGAGGGTACATCTATCTCCAAGTCCAGCCAAACCCTGTGTTTGAAGGAGGCACACTGACTCTACGGGGCTAGGCAATGAGCCACACACTATCCTGGGTGAAGCTCTACAAAGATGGAAAATTCCTTAATTTCTCTGTGAACAACAGCCTTCTGTCCATAAAGACAGCAACAGTGAGAAACAGCAGGAATTACAGCTGCAGCGGGCAGATGGCGTGTTTTGAATAAGCCTCAGAACCAGCCATGATTGAAGTCCAAGGTGAGTTGCCAGTTGGAGAGGTCTGGTGGAACGGTAAGGTACACATCAGACAGGAAATACAATAGAGAGGACAGATCAATGGCCAGTGCCCAACCCTGCCACTCTGTAGCTTAATCCAGAGCTCTCTAAGGGTCTTCAAATTATCTCCCTCTCAGGGACATTGTGAGGCTCCAAATTAATGAGATAAAATACAGTTACAAGTAATGGGTTCAAGTGGTCCATAAGTGGCTGTCCGGGAAGTTCCCATTCCGGGACAAGCAGATCGCACACCAAGCTCCTCCCGTGTTTATCTTCTGAAAAGGCTATTGAAAACTCTGCTGTGGGCAGTTCTGTAGAGAAGAAGTAAAGGCAATCAGATAGTTGAGATCCGTGAGCTTCTCTGTAACTTTTCTTGGTAATGAGATTTAAAGCATGAATGCTGGCTTTCAAAATAATCACTTTGGGTTTCTCAGGAAATTCGGGATCAACCTACCCCTGGACCCAGCAATACCACTCTTGGGAATATACCCAAGAGATGCCCTATCATACAACAAAAGTATATGCTCAACTATGTTCATAGCAGCATTGTTTGTAATAGCCAGAACCTGGAAACAACCTAGATGCCCTTCAATGGAAGAATGGATGAAGAAAGTATGGAATATATACATATTAGAGTACTACTCAGCAGTAAAAAACAA
>NW_026067925.1:1551438-1560277 GCF_014885135.2 Alexandromys fortis | reverse complement strand
CAACTGTACGTATTGGTTTCATGGGAGCCTAGGCAGTTTCGTGGATGCTCACCTTACTAGACCTGGATGGGAGTGTGTGGTCCTTGGACTTCCCACAGGGCAGGGAACCCTGATTGCTCTTTGGGCTGACAAAGGAGGGGGACTTAATTGGGGGAGGGGGAGGGAGATGGGAGGCAGTGGCGGGGAAGAGACAGAAATCTTTAATAAATAAATAACAAAAAAATAATCACTTTGCACATGTACAGGTTTAGTCCCCCTTGAAGCCTGGTTTCCTCCAAGCCACACTTAAAGGACCTGCTATCGATTTCAAAGACATTCAGTTCCACTTCATTTCTAGGTCTTTAAATCTACCTATAGATCTTTAAATCAACCCGCCTCTCCCTCCATGGGGACAATATTCTTATTTTCTATTTAGTCTAGGATATAAGTGATTGATTTAATAGACTTCTAAAGCAAGATGTATTTATTCAAGTTTGTAGCTCCTTCTGCTAAGAAAGTTTTGATGAGCATTCTGGAAGCTTACTTAGTCATCAAGGTAGACCTCCCCCACGAATCCAAGATGTTCCCCTCTGGCTAGTCCAGGAGCCTGGATGGTGCTATCTCTAAGATCAGGACTGATTTCTTCACTCACTGGATACCCAGGTAAGGTTTGGGCTAGCCTTTAGCTTCTTCTCCTTTTATCAATATAAGTCTTTATACATCCAGCTTCCCATCAACTCCTGGTTCTTTCTCATCTAAAGTCTAGAACCTATTCAAATGATATTTGTTTTCAGACATTTCTACACGGTAAGAGAAAGACAGAGTTGGGTCAGATTCCCAGGTCAGATCCCAACCCCTAATCCTTCCTGTTTCTAGATTCTATTTAGAAGTAAAGGGGTCTGTACTCTCTTGAGGAAGGACACAGAGCCTCAGATATCATCTTTCAAATGGATTTTCTTCCAGGGGGTGGGAAGAGATGAGTTCAGACACCCTGACCTGAGTGTTTCTCCTTCCACAGTCAGAACTGAGGAACTCACCACAGAAGAATAAGTAAGCAGGAACCCTGCCCTGCCTCACCCTTTGTCTTGTGTCTGCTTCCTTGGACTGACCTAACTTTCCTGCAGGACAATCATATATCATCAATGCAAAGGAGAAAAAAAGCAGTTTGGTGAGATTGCCACCAGCGATCTGGATCCAAACAGCACGACCTACCAAGACCATCTTAGTGTCTGATGATGCTATCCCTATTAGTGCAATGTCTCCCTCCAACATATGTCCATTTCCAGCCTCCGCCCTCAGCTTCCAGCCCCCAGTGCTCCCCACTTGCTCCAAGCTTTTTCTGTGGGTTATTCAGTTCCTGAGCCCACAGTGAGGTAGCCTCTATGCCCTATTCCTGACCAGGGGCTTCTGAACTGTGGGTTCTGTTCTGAGTATGAACAGTTCCTACCTTCACACACACAGACAGAGAGAGAGAGAGAGAGAGAGAGAGAGAGAGAGAGAGAGAGAGAGAGAGAGATCCATAAGTAACGTTGGACACAGAGCCGCAGATATCATCTTTCAAATGGATTTTCTTCCAGATAGACAGACAGACAGATAAATGATGGACAGATGATAGAGATAAATAGATGATAGATGATAAATGATAAACAATAGATATATAGTAATAGATAACATAACTGACAAAAGATAATAATAATAATGATAGATAAGATACTAGATAACTAAACACAGACAGATACGTGTGTCTGTAGATAAATACAGACAGATAAATAGATTTTATACAGAAAGAGAATATGCTTACCTTTATCCATGAAGGAAGGGATGAAGCTGTGCCTGTATAATTAAGAGGCCTAAAAGTTCAGCAAGACCAAGGTCAGCCAGAAAATGGGTTGCCCGGATAATTTCACAGAATCTTGACAATGGGGCCAGAGCCCTAAAGCCAGCAAGGACTCTGCCTTCACCTGCAGCTCTGAGCATGTTCAGCTCAGAGACAGAACTCAGCTTGCCCCGAGCTCCAGACTGAAGAATGCACCAGAAAAGTCTGTCATTGCTTTCTTGATTTAAAGAAAAAAAAAGGTTGTAAAATCTACTCTGTTAAAAGAAATGCATACATTTGTTGAGTGTTGTCTACATCAGTCTTTTGAAGCACCTAACAGTTCGTTGTTGGTTTGAGGCAACCATACTCAGTTAAAGGATGCTGGCACTTGCTCTTTTAGGTCCCGGCCCAGATTTACCGGCTCCTGTGTTAGACAGCAGAATCTGACTTACAGAAAAGAACCACATCAGATCCCCACCTGTCTTGCCTGTGAAGGAGATATCAATGTTATCTTCCAGGCATCACAGACCCGCTAACATCTTATATAGTGGCTCCCTGGGCTCCCCAACATCAACACTATTGCAGCTACCTGGTGCTTTTTAGACAGGCAGCTGTTCAGACCCAGACCCAGACCTGCTGGATGAGAATCTGAATTTCAATATGATCCCCAGGCAATTTGCAAGTGCTTTCAAACGGGCTGATCTGTTTACAAGACGCATTATGGAAACGCATCCATCCCCGTAATTGCCTCCATAGGTTCTGCCCTGAAGATGGAGGAGCCAGAAAGACCGCCCCCGCGATCATTTACTTTTTCACTTCTATTCCCTTTTCCTCCTTCCCTTCTCCCACCCCAGCCCCTTTCCTCCCTATCCCCAATCCAGGAAACACCATGCCCCTCTCTCTGCTACTCTCCAGAAAACCTGCTGAGCAGTTCAAGTCAGACGTGCTAGGGGCAGAGGACCCCTATGGGTCAGTCAGAGTGTGCCTACAGACCCCAAGCCGTTACTACTCCCTTGACAGACAAACTGTCCCCTTCATAAAAGATCAAAACACAGATGTGTCAGCTCAGGAAGGAAAACACTGTTGCTAAGGTCCTGGAAACCTCCAGCCCTTCCAGTTGTTCTCAGGGACCACAGGCCACCTCCTTCCTGAACTGTCCCACTTCCCGTACACCAGTGACCCAGGCTGGGTCCAGTCTGTGAATCGCTGTAGGAAAACTGTGACAAATACAAGAATTACAGCAAATATTTAGAAACTTTTAAAGCAATCTGACAGTAATTTTACGTTTGCTTAATACAATCATAAAAAATTAGAGCTTGTATTTGGTAGGTATGCCTTTTTTTTATTTCGTTTTTCTAGTAATTTATTTTTATTATAGTCTACAAAAGTACAAGTCCACAATGGATTGAAAATTTAAGAAAAAAAAACTAAAAGCAGGTTGTTTGGCTCAGACGAATGAGAGGCCGATCTACACACATACACACACACACACACACACACACACACACACACTTCTGGCTACTCTGTCTTTATAGACATAACGGAAAACATCTTTTTCCCTTAGTTTAGAGAAGTATAAGCTGCAATTTAAAAAAAATGAACCATTACTAAGAAGAAAGAATGAAAATTCCCCCAAAAATGCAGAGAAGAGAGCGGGGCTATCTGAAGATGCCCATCCTTTTCAGCCTGTGCTGCCCCTGGTTTGTAGGATGTTAGCATCCAGGCCAAAGCCCCACATCCAATCCTGGGGTGGGGGGTGTATCTCACTGGGGGAAAGGGAGGGATGCCATCAGTTCTCAAGGGACAGACCCTGCTGACACTGAGGAAGGGCACTGAAGAGTCCTGGAGGCTGCCGCATGCCACAGACGTGATGTCACCAATCACAGGAGTGCGCACCTGCAGCCTCTGCGCGTTTCTGTGCTATGAAACATCCTTTTCTCTCCAAGTCGGAGTTCAATGCAAACCTTTTTGTATCTAGATGAACGTGTTGCCTGTGCTTTTTCCAGTAACTTGGGCTCTATAGATTCATATTACAGGATAAGGGCACAGAGAAGGGTACAGGGAAGACAAGACTTCAGTGTCTGGGTGGAGGTTAAGTACAGCAGCCTGAAATTGTTCCTTAAAGGAGAGGGAAGGAAGCCCACAGCTGGGAGCCGCGTGACTGCCCTCTGCTGGTCCTCTCCAACACTCAAGAGTGTATGTGCCACCTCACTCTCAGTCTGACCCATTCATGGGAAAACTACATCTTAAATACGGGGACTGGGGGTGCAGCTCACTTGGCACTGCTGGGTGCGCAGAAAGTCCTGACAGCACCTCGGAAACCAATGTGGTGATGACCGCCTGAGGTCTCAACACTAGTGAGATGGACCGAGGAGGATCAGAAGCTTAATGTCATCTTCAGTTACATTGGGAGTTCCAGAACAATCCTGACTATATGGGACCCCAATAGACTATATGGGACTCAAACGTGTGTGTGTGTGTGTGTGTGTGTGTGTGTGTGTGTGTGAGAGAGAGAGAGAGAGAGAGAGAGAGAGAGAGAGACAGAGAGACAGAGAGACAGAGAGACAGAGACAGAGACAGAGTTGAGTAATACAATACCTGGTCATTGTTTTGTACGTGGCTGTACAGTTTAGTTACAAGACAAAATGAAACCAAGAGGGTTGCGTGCCTTGATATCCCTTTCAATTCCGGTTTGGTTTAGATTTGGCTATGAAATAAGGTCTACTTTGGGTTTTTTTTTTTTTAATGAGCAGCTCTATGTCCTTTGTGGTCTCAGTTCCTTCTGCACTGCCAGAAGCATCAGCAGCATGAAGGACCTAGAGCCCTCAGCAAGTCTGCCTCTGCCTCACACACTGCTGACGGGGCCTCAGCAGAGACCAGGGGGAGTTCCTCAATCAGTTCAGCAAGCAGTCCATGCCTGCTTCTTTCTTCAACCTTTCTCACGTGAAGCACATCGATAGTGATGGTCACTTTCCCCATCAATACAAGACTGCTGCCGCCGGGCGATGGTGGCGCACGCCTTTAATCCCAGCACTCGGGAGGCAGAGGCAGGCGGATCTCTGTGAGTTCGAGACCAGCCTGGTCTACAAGAGCTAGTTCCAGGACAGGCTCCAAAGCCACAGAGAAACCCTGTCTCGAAAAACGAAAAAAGAAAACAAGACTGTTGCCACCCAGTCTGTGAGCCTTGACCTCACAGGGATGATGCGTCTGGATGCTCTGTAAGTGTTGGTTTGATGCACTGGTCTGCACAAGCTGAGACCCCGACAAGTGTTTGGTAAAGGGTGAAGGCATGAATGAGCTTCCAGCTCCTTCTCTCTACCTCAATAAAACTCCATGGTGGCTTTGTTCCCTTTCATGCAGCCTTGCTTCACATCTCTAGAAAGGTATCCCAAGGCCTCAAAAGTAAAGGGGCCCTAAGATGGATGACCCACCACCCACTCTTCTGCAGGTGTCTCCTACTGGTTCCTTCTCTCCCACCTGGGTACCATGTCCCTGGCTCACTAAAGACACCGTCCCGTCCACCTCTTTACAACAAGTTAGAGCCAGGATGAGGTGGAAGAAGCTAGAATGAGGCAGAAGAATCTGAATGTGATAGAATTGAAGGAGACCATGCTGGCGCCATCTCGGGGGCGACCAGTGGGGTATATCCGATACACACACGCAGGAACAGTGACAGTGGCTGTTTCTAGGAAGTGGCTGAAGTAGTGCTTCCCCAGCATGCTTTGCCTCAGGCTCAGTCTTCCCGCCATACCACAGCTGCCCAAGAAGGCTGGCTAGGGAGAGGCCGCTGGGGCCAGAGGCTTGGCATCTGCTGACAGAACTCGCAGGTGTGGCTTACAAGATATTGAAAAAGAAAACTTCAAACCTGGATAGATGATCTATTAACAATTCTTAGAGCAGCAACCCATGGACCCAGAAGATCAGTAAAGGCGCCTGATGAGCTGAACACAGAGAGAGCTGGGCTCCCAAGACAGAAAGGGCCAGAGAAAGCAGACAATGAGGAAGAAAAGAGCAATCAGACATTTCAAAAGTTATAACTATAGTCCAGATAGGATTGAAACTGTGCTGGGGCCAGAGCTAGGTAGAGTGCTTGCCTAGCATACACAAAACCTATGGCTCAAACCCCTAGTATCCCATAAACTGTAAATAATGGGTATCGCCTGTGATCTCAGCATTCAGGGGGTAAAGACAGAAGGGTCAGAAGTTCAAGGTCATTCTTTATTATCTGTGAGTTCAAGGCCAGCCTGTAACACGGGAGACAACACAAGCTAGACTCCTTCCGACTGAATGATTAAAGGACATCTTGGTTTTGAGAAACTTGCCTAATAGGAATAACTCCAATCTGGTTTGGTCTGGTCAGGATCACAGTCTATATCGCCCTTCTTAAAGTTTGGAGGAGCAGTAGAGTTCTGTCTGCCATCTTTATTGTCAACAGTACATTTCCTCTCAGAGCTACATCTAGAGGCTACCCATCCTGCAGTAACACCCGGGTCCTTTTCCTTCACCCTTCGTTCCCCGGGAGTTTGCCGAATGCCTCCTCCCCCACAGCCACTCTGCCTTAGCCTCTTTCCCTGCCGTGCTCTCCTCTCTCCTGGCTGCATAGTTCTCCACCCCCCATCTTGCCTTCTCTCAACCTTCTCACTTCTCCCTGTAGAAGAAGCATGGCCCCATGCTGCCTGGGCAGACAGGGCATTTCAAACACGGCGTGGCTCACCCTCATCCCATGCCTCCCAGCCTGAATCTCTGCACCAAGCAGCCGTGGGTAGGTTGTTGCTTCTGTTCAGGCAGGTTGCTTGGCCACCTGCTCACCCTTCCTGTGGTCAGTGGCAGAAACGGGCTAATGGTGAGGTCGCGACTGCACCCCATGGCCTAGGCAGCTACTTCTCTCCATCCTCAGTGTGCGCAGACTCCTCCCGACTCCAGCTTCCCAGAAAGGCCCCAGGGAGACAGGAGCCGCAGCCAGCTGCTCTCTTAATTAAGGAATGCAGGGAGTGGCCCCTTTGAACTCACCTGCTAATTTACTCGAGCACACTCCCCCCTGTGGCTGGGTAATTAATGTGGTGTGAACCAGTGATTAGCAGCAGTTCCAGGGAGAACCTGCCTGCCTCAAGACTTAACCCTTCCCGGCACCTGGAAGGCAGCGAACCCCTCCTTCTTGAGTCTGCCTTTCTCCACTGTCACATAGCAGAAGGAAAGATTGTCCCCTTTGGGGGCGTAGGCTATTTTCTGTCAACTGGCAGGGGGAAGTGTTAGAGGACCACTAGGGGTGACCGTGTCCTCCAAAGGAATTAAGGATCCGGCCCACTTTGCTTCACTCTTGCACCCCACAAACCATGCTGGTCTCATGCACTATAGAATCACCCCGCACAATCTGACATCCGCTGTCAGGTCATCAGCTCACGCAAAGCCCATGTTTGGCAGCACAGGAGATGAAAAGTGAAAGAGACCTGCTCTGGTGAGATCGGGACTCCTGCTCAGCATCAGACTATCTCCCTCTGCAGCCATCTTTCCTGTCTCTGGCCTCTTGCAGGCGGGGTTAAAACCTGAGCCTCACTGTGGACCAGATCCCTGGTAAACCCTGACTGGTGTTCATCGCCAACACTAAGAGGGAGATCCAGTTATTGACCCCACCCCCACCCCTCAGGTGAGCACACGGAAGAACAGAAGTTACTTTTCTGATGGCTTCATGGCCAAACTTGGAACCAAGACTAACTCTAGAGATTTCATTCAAAATCACTACCCCCATCTGGCTTGTACTCTAAGGCTCACTCAAAAACCCCTCCTTCAACTAATGCCTCCCCAGCCCTCCAGCCACCCAGGCCTTTCTTTGCCCATGGCATCCTGTGCACACTCTGGCATTGTTCACGTTGCATTGATTGTAATTATTGGGTTACACACTCCATCTCCTCCTCTAAACTTCGAACTCCTTAAGGACAGGGGCTAAGCCTTTCATCTCTGTGTCCCCAGCACCTGGCAGCTAAATAGATGCTCAATAAATGCTTGATGAATAGATGACAGAATTGACAAGAGAGCCATAAATGAGTCCCCTCCCTTGGCTTCTCTGTCCCACAGCCAGAAACTCCCAAACCCTGCTGGGACTTCTGTCCAGCAGACCTTCTGTTCTCTGGACATTTCCTTCCTAGTTTAGGCCCTCCTGTATCTCAGACTCCCTTCCTCTTCTTCTCCCAAGCTGCTCTGCACAAAAACAGTCCCTTGCCTCCAACCGGGACTTCGTACGGCATCCCTTCTGTCCATCAGTGGCACACTCACCTGGTGCAATGCTTATTAGAACTGAGGTTCCTGGGCTCATATCCACCCACTAAGCCAGCAACCCTGGGAACTTGAGTATTTAACAAGGAGAGCCATTGCTGTCCAGAATATCTGAACCCAGGGTTCTACCTGCATAATTAGACTCCAATGTCCCCTTCCACTCTTCCCACATAGCCTTCCAGAGACTGCTCCGGACTGCCCTTCATTGTTCCTGGAGCCTACTTGGTACTTTTCCCACTACAGACTCTTCACATACTCTACCCTCTCCTTGTGTTCAAGCCTCATCAGAACCTCTGGCCTCCTTTTTCTCTTGCTATCTAAATCATGCTCAAAGTCTCCTGCTCAGGACACAGTCCCTGCTCAGGTCCACAGACACCTTCCCCCCACCCCTCACACGATGCTGACTGCCTGTATGCCAGCAGCCTTCACTCTTCCTGGCGTGTCTCTTTCCACAGGCAGGGACTCTCTCCCCAAACCCTCCTGCTCACCAGCTCCTATCCTATATGTCTAACTCCTGATTCAACGATACCAAAGCCTGATACCCATTTGACTGAGAAGCCAGAGGCTATGCAGGACAACACACAATGATCCACACCCAGGACATTTAGAAGTCTTCCTCAAGGGCAACATCTTAAGAAAACTTCCCTGCTAGGGATAGGGGTGTTCAGTAATAGAGCATTCCAGAAGCCTTCCATTTCATTCCTAGTACTGAGGGAAGGAGGAGGAGGAGGAGGAGGAGGAGGAGGAGGAGGAGGAGGAGGAGAAGGAGGAGGA